>NC_135184.1:19656966-19956966 GCF_041146795.1 Maylandia zebra
TGGAGGGTTTCACCCCAAGTCCAGCACCCTGAGGCTGTACGCTAAGCGGAAGGAAGGGGGCCGGGGACTGGTGAGTGTCAGCACCACAGTCCAGGATGAGACAACGAACATCCAAGAATACATTGGGAAGATGGCCCCAACTGACCGAGTGCTCAGTGAATACCTCAGGCAGCAGAAACCCAAGAAAGAGGAGGGAGACGAGGAACCATCATGGAAGGACAGGCCCCTGCACGGTATGTACCACCGGCAGATAGAGGAGGTGGCTGATATCCAGAAATCCTACCAGTGGCTGGACAAAGCTGGACTGAAAGACAGCACAGAGGCACTAATCATGGCAGCACAAGAACAAGCTCTGAGCACAAGATCCATAGAGGCTGGGGTCTATCACACCAGGCAAGACCCCAGGTGCAGGCTGTGTAAAGATGCCCCAGAGACAATCCAGCACATAACAGCAGGGTGCAAGATGCTAGCAGGCAAGGCATACATGGAACGCCATAACCAAGTGGCCGGCATAGTGTACAGGAACATCTGTGCCGAGTATAACCTGGAAGTCCCGAGGTCAAAATGGGAGATGCCCCCAAGGGTGGTGGAGAATGACCGAGCTAAGATCCTGTGGGACTTCCAGATACAGACGGACAAAATGGTGGTGGCTAACCAACCGGACATAGTGGTGGTAGACAAACAGAAGAAGACGGCCGTAGTGATCGATGTAGCGGTTCCAAATGACAGCAATATCAGGAAGAAGGAACACGAGAAGCTGGAGAAATACCAAGGGCTCAGAGAAGAGCTCGAGAGGATGTGGAGGGTGAAGGTAACGTTGGTCCCCGTGGTGGTAATCGGAGCACTAGGTGCGGTGACTCCCAAGCTAGGCGAGTGGCTCCAGCAGATCCCGGGAATAACATCGGAAATCTCTGTCCAGAAGAGCGCAGTCCTGGGAACAGCTAAGATACTGCGCAGGACCCTCAAGCTCCCAGGCCTCTGGTAGAGGACCCGAGCTTGAAGGATAAACCGCCCGCAGGGGCGTGCTGGGTGTTTTTTATATATATACATATATATATATATATATATATATATATATATATATATATATATATATATATATATATATATATATATATATATATATATATATACACATACATATATATATATATACACATACATATATATATATACACATACATATATATATATACACATACATATATATATATACACATACATATATATATATATATATATATATATATATATATATATATATATATATATATATATATATATATATATATCCTGCTGGCTTGAAATACCAGCATGATTATTAATAAAGACTGAATAAAATGTGACCATTTAGAGTGGTTTGGTTTTGTTTTTTTTTCAGTTTTTTGTCACATAAAAAAATGTTTCAGCCTTTTTCTTTTATTATTTTTCATCCTTAAAAGGCTATATAAGTTTAGTTGTGATTAATGATATCTTAGATGCGATCAATATTTTGAGAAATATTAGACGTAACTGTGCACAATCAAAGTTTAAAAGAGCATATGTGATGAACTTTCAATATGTTTTCTTTGGTAATCGAACAATGAACAGACATTAGTTTCAGCAAACCACGGTTATATGGTGAGAAAGGAAACTACACAATTTTGAGCCCACACTTTCAACTTACAGTGGATCTGCTCCATTGACTGATGCAGGGATTTCCCTGCATCAGTCTGAATATAAAAACACTGCTCAGCCAGACACAGTCAAAGAACACAGCTTACCACTCTGAACCAAGATGCCCCTCATCAAGCTCTGTGAGTATAACGTATCATGATTGAAGAGTCTAATCTTCCAAGAGATATTTTACAGTTATCTAATTTTTCTCTTTTTTTTCTAGACTTCACTCCTGCACTGCTGCTCCTAGTGCTCACTTGTCCTTTATGGCAGATCAGCCAATCTGTGCCACTGATGGGAATGCAAGACTCCTGTGTATTATACGCAAGAACACTGCTCCAGAACATCACGGATGTACTCAACCAGGTAGGCCTACAACGAATGCAAATCCACAGGGTTTTTTTCTTACAGTTTACATTTTATTAAATATTACTTGTCCTCAAACAGAAAACCCTGTTTAGTGGAATTGACTGCACGAAGCAGAACATGGAGCTGTACAAAAAAACCAGCACACCATCAGCGTGTGCACCACAGGTACCCACTTTAAATACCAGATTGCTTCCATTTTGTTTCAGGATACATTGTGAAATGGAAACAAGACATAACAAACATTTGATAAGTCTTTTTTAGCTGTGCCTCTGATTACTTAACTGTGTTTCCCCACAGGGATCAGCATGCTCAGAAATCACTACATCAGGATTTGATCAGGTAGGTTTTTGTGCCACTTCATCATTTTTTTCTTTACTTTATATTCTTGATAAACATGTTAAGGTCTAGACATGGAAGCCAAATAATTCCAAGCAAATCTAAAATGATGTTTGACATTTATTGTGGTTGTGCTTGCTGTGTTTAGAGCTCATGTTTGAAAAACATTCGGGAGGATCTGAGGTACTATGACGAATTTCTCGCAGCGCAGCCTGTTGGTACTCTTCTGTTCAGTCTCAGGGAACTCATGAAGGTATGTGATTGTACACAATTATTATCATTTTTACTGTGATTTTACATAATTCTCAATAAATAAATGCAGACTCTTTCATAAAATTACTCTCTGAATGTTGTTTTATCGTACTGTGATTTGCCAGGGTACTAAAATAAATTTTAAAATCTTAACAAAGGAGAAATCACAAACTACCAACATTTACATTATTTATATCATATAAGAATTTTTTTGCTCTCAACAGAACTGCTTCGGAATATTTCCGGCATCAGATTCGACCTTAAGGGAGGTAAGAGATCTATTTATTTTTAAATCAAGCTTGATTTCACACTTCTTCGGGTCTTTCTCATTAATATTTTGAAAAAGAAATTTTAGGCTTGTTAGGGAAACAAAATTTAATTACATAAATGTTTCAAATCATTTATAATGTTTCTGTGTTTCTTTAAGGCTGCTGCAAACATCGGAACCTCCTTCGACCAAAGACTTCACCTCTGCAAAGTGCTGAAGGGCTTCCAGGTCCGTGCCATCACAATAAACCGAGTGATTGCGTACATGACCTCTGATGAATACACTAAATGAATCGTCACTGAGCTCCAGAACAATACTCAAGAGGCTCCAGAAAGAAATTACAGAAACTACGGTGACAGTCAGTTAATGTTGCTGTGACAGAAAACACTTCAATATACTTTAAAGTTTCATAAATTACTTAACTCATATCTTAAAATTGACGACTTATATTTAACTGTGTTTACTGACTTGAAAATGATATTTATTTATTTATTTTATTCTGGACTATTTATTTTCAAATGTTGAACATGTTGTTATTTATTTGATTCTAAGAATCATTGAATAAATATTTTTTCCTGCATACTACCTGCTGGTTTACACTTTTTTTGTTCACTGATTAATTAATTTATTTTTTTCACTTTAAATATGTTACAACAAGATAACTGCTTTAACTCTTTATAAGAATCTAAAGACATGGTTAGTTTACGGTCAAGCTTGAAAACAATAAAAAGCATTTGTGGACTATAAGAAAAAAATATTCCTTAATACATTTTAAACAACAAAAAAATGTAGATTGCACATTGATGGATTTTGTTTTGTTTCTTTGTTTTTGCCACAGAGCAATCACAATGCTCTATGTTTCCTATAAACATGTAGCAAACTAAACCCACCATGAAGAACATTTACAAAGAGACCACAGTATAGTGTTTGTTCATGCTTCATTTGGAAATCCCCAAGTTAAGATAATGACAGTCAGGTGACTATTATTGTCATGATAAAATAGTGATAATAAAATGCCAATAAAACGTGGTCTGATATCAAGAAGGAAAGTCAATCAGTATCTGTCCAAGGGGTTAAATTAAACTTAAAAACTGGATTATGACACTTCATTATGGTGCCATTACAGTCAATGTAATAAGAAATGCATCAAATAGTTAATCTGTTAAGACCAAGATTTACAGAAAGAATCATTATTGTAATTGTTATTTAGTATTATTGAATAACCATGAACTAAAACATGTTCTGATTTTAACACTATATCCACAAGCAGGTAATTAAATAATAATAAATAAATCCAATCTTCCATATCTGTGAGACGCACATGTGTGTGAACTTCAGTGATTAGCCATTAATTTAAAGGTGAAATTAGAGTCAGGTGCTTTCAGTCAGCAGGGTGCGAGTCAGCTATGAGTCAGCAGCCTGTGTTTACTAAAAAAACATTCAGAAAAAAAATCTAATCTTCCCAACATGTGTTTGTGGAAGTGTTTTACGATAAAAACAAACAAGATTTCAGAGTTGTTGATAAGTATGGACACAACCAATCCACAATCGGACAGATTTCCTACTGCAAATGGAGGAAAGCACCTATTCCGGGGTTGGGAGGTCACAGTGGGTAACCTTTAAGCAGCTAAAACCCCCTCACACATTCATCTTCATGAACACAGTGTTACCTGTGGAGAAAGAAGAACACTGCATTTCAGAAGAGGAAACGTCACTCATCTGTGAAGCTATATAGTAGTGACATCATGCTTTGGGCTCGTTTTTGTAGCTGTACTTTGATGAATAAATTTTAAATTATAGCAATAAAAAAGAAGGTGCGGGTCATGCAGCAAGACTGCAACCAAGTCTTCAGCTTGATCCAACTGAAATGTGGAATGAGCTGAAGTCAGCAGTTAACATGAAGAAATCAACAAGTGTCCTGAAAATGCATTGTATGGATTGAAATTGGTTAGAAGTACTCCAAGACAGTGTGCAGGACTGATCAAGAGCTGACTGACCAGGAAGTGTAAGGCTGCACTTACTGCTACACAAGGCTGTACACCAGACACTTCACATGTTGCCACTTAAATATATGTAATGTTCAATCTGTTTTTGTCTCTTTTACTTAATTTTGTTCCCTTTTTTTACTTTTAGGACTTTATTTTTGATGTTTTGTGTCATATTTATACAGAAAAGTCCACACAAAATTATTAACAATGAAATACCGAGATAAGCTTGTTTTATTTCTCATTATAATTGCAGGTTTTAGTCATATCCAGGCTGTGACGACATTCAGGATACAGCACTTCCATGTAACACGATATATACTGGGTGTTTCCTAAATGATGTCATAGATTATGCAGGGTTCTGGGTGTGTGCAGTAGCGCATTGATTTCTCACAATATCAACTACTGTATTCGTTATTTACAAAGGAAAAAAAATCCGAACATGCCACACTTTCAGTTTCGATATTGAATTTAGTGTAGGTTGCTTAGACATGCTTGTGCAACAGACAAACAGGATACTCTAAAAAACCATCGTCATCGTACTTGTGAGCGTGTAAAACGCTGTTGATGTTTTCTTGACTCGAACACAAACTTAATTGATTTAATCAGGTCAATGCCCTAAAGTGCCACCTGAAAGTTACACAGGTTAATTGTGGGAACGATGGTTTGAAAGCAGAGGTAAGGCGAACTGTTTATTCATAAAACCGAACTGAAAATGAAATATAACTTTGTTTCCGTCCGCATCCCTTCCCTGTTCGTTTGAATTGTCACAGCTGACATTTGTGGCTTATGAGGCTGAGAAAAGAGGTGCGACATTTTTGCCACAGAAACATGTGAGGTAGACAAAAAAAAAAACATTTAAAAAGGGGAAAAAAGGATCACAATCAGGCACAGAAGATAGAATGAGATGGAGGTCCAAATACATGTGATAACATGATAGGAAAGAAAGCACCACACAAGCAGAAAATACCTTGTTAATTCATTTAATACTATGTAAATGTATGTAGTTTCATCAGTATAGACTTAAAAGTGTTTATGATGGGGCAACCTGAATGTAGACTAAGGGGGAAAACCCAGGTTAAAGAAGCCCCACCTGCTTCCCCTTCTAGTTTATAAATGTAATTTTTTTTTGTTTAGTTGGCAGGTTCAGTTGGAATTAAATCAGACTATTTTTTATTTACTTTAGGTAGTTATTAAGTAATGTCATTTCACGAACATCCCAGTAGAGCTGACGTAATAAATTGGTACTAAAATCGTGAGGCTCAAGACAAACTTCAGTGCAAAAACAGTCACTTCTAAACAGAGGAATGAAGTCATCATTACATCATCCAATCCCTGTCGACAAACTGACTTTAAGCTGTTTTAGTGCCACCTGGTGGAAAATATATACAATAGCATTTATATTTTCTAAACGACCACACAATCGAAATGAATAAAATTATGCCGAAAACAAGGTTTTCACTTGTTGCACTTTAGTTAAACTTGTTGTTTAGCAAAAAATCACTTTTGTGTCGTCACGTTTCAAGTAACGGGCACGCATGCTCAGTGAAACGGTTATAATCAGTCAAACCAGGTGTGTTGGAGAGCAATCACTTACAGCGGTGGTGCTTTTTCTTTCAGAGGCTGTGTTGTCGGGGGACTTATCACTCCTTCCAAAAATCTGACTAAAGCATGGACTGTTACCTGCACGGCCTCGTTTCTTGGTGCTTTATCATTTTGTATTCCGTTTGCGCATTGGCACAAAGCAGCCGGTTAGTTCACAGCAGCGAGTCAAGCGTGGCAAACTCCTTGAGCCAGGGTGGGACATATGGCCGCATCCAGCCTCAGTTTGGTGCGGTAAAACAGAAACCGAGCACGGAGCACCGGGAGCGCCCTCGTCCGGTCACGGTAAATTGCCAACCGGATGCCATGGAGGTCGTGGTGCAGGCTGACATGTTTGACACAGGCCTACAGGTGGACGGCGGACATCTGAGACTCGGCTCAGTTTCCGCGGGTGAGGAGAGAGTATGCGGAGCAGTCCCATCGGGAGAGGCGGAGTTCACCATCCGGGCCCAGCTGGTGGATTGTGGAACAAAGCTCTCAGTAAGCACTGCTAGTTCTCTGGAGCGTGGCTCAGTCACTGCTGTGTTCTGGTCAAAAGTTTCTCCTTTTACAAAACAAAATGAAGTGTGAGTTGCAGACTAAAATGTTAACATTTTCTTTCAGTCCACAAAAGAGAAGCTTATCTATGCCAATGTGCTCGTCTACTCACCTGAGCCCTCATCTGATGGTTTGCTTAGGCTGGGTGGAGCTGCTATTCCAGTTGAATGTCATTACAAAAAGTATGCCTATGCACATGAACAGAAGTTTGCAGTGTGCTGTGGCAATCTGTGTGTCTGTGTGAAATCTGTCTGTTTCCAGGAAGTATTCTGTAGGTGGCATTTCCCTGCATCCCACCTGGGTTCCACTTGTTGCAACAGCTTCAGCAGAAGACCAGATAGACTTTCATCTGCTTCTCATGACCGGTATTACAAGGATGACAGCCATGAAACATTGTTCTGCTGTTGCTAAGAGTCATACTTAACGTCATCACACAAAGATTCATCTTTAAAATGCCATCACAGGTTTTAGGAATATTCATTAGAGGCTTACAAGTACTTTTATTTTTTTAATTGTTGCCATCTTGCAGATGATTGGACGTTTCAGAGGGGGTCTTATACATATTTCCTTGGTGACTCGGTTCATTTTGAAGTCTCTGCTGTTATTGGTAACCACATGCCCCTGCGAGTGTACATTGACCATTGTGTTGGCACAGCAACTCCTGATGCAGACGTAGCATTAAGATATGATTTTGTTGAGCATGGGTGAGTTCTACTACTAAATCTTTAATTCTCAATAAAGAGGCCTATATTTCCATATAGTAAAACTCATATCATGTCATAGGCTTTCATTTTTAAATTGTCTTTATTTTTTTTACATAACAGATGTCTTACTGATGCTTACCTGACAAACTCCAGCTCGCGTTTTCTGCCAAGAACTGAGGAACACAAGCTCAGATTCCAGCTAGAAGCCTTCATTTTTTACCAATCACCCAGCAACCAGGTTGACAGTAAATAATGGCTTTCCACAGTACATATGTTCAATATGAGACCTGTGTGTTTTACTGTAATATACAGTTGGACCCATAATTTGTCAAATCAAACATGCTATTTTTGTAGTTTTGCTTCTTTACAACACCACAGTGGATTTTTAAATCAATGTGCCATTGAAAGCTTTCGACTCTAATTCAAGGGTTTCACCCAAATTTTTGCATTGTTGTTTAAGAATAACAATAATTTTATATGTAGTTGCACACTTGGCCAACAGGCAGTGCTCTCTCTTTGTTTTTATGAAAAATGGAGACATCATATCTGAAGCTGATTTAAATTGTTGAGTTTGTATTTGATCTTTTCACTAGAAGTTTAAATATAAGGGCCAAAGAAATGTCTGTGCATATGAAGGTAGCCATCATTGGGCCATGTCTTTGGACAGATGAAACAAAGAAACTATTCTTATCTTGTGCATATATGGGAGAAGGACAAAAATGGGTTCAGTCAAATGCTGCAAAACCGATCAGTGCTTCACAGTGGAAATGGGATAATGACCTAAAGCATACTGTAGAAGCTACTCAAGAGTTTCTCAGAGCAAAGAAGTGGGATGGCTGTTCTGCAGTGGTGTCCTTAGTGACTTAATCTCAACTGTCTTTGGCCAAATTATGTCCCTAACTCTTGTCTCATTCACAGGTTTATATAACCTGCCATGTAAAGGCTGTTCCAGCCACAATGACTGCCACCTCACAAAACCGGGCCTGCTCTTTAACTGAGAACAGGTACCAAAATCATGTCATTTTTATGTGCAGCAATGGTCAGTTGCCCATTTGTGCTACCATGTTATCAGAAAATAAGTCATGATGGACAAAATCAAAACGATGTCTCTAAAATCACTAAAATCTAAAAGTACAATATATTTAGTTTGTTATATCAGATTTCACAGATGGGTAATTTTATTTTACACATGTAAAATTTCACATTATCCAGGTGGCGTTCAGTCGACGGGAATGATGAGGCATGTAGGAGCTGTAATATTGCCCACCAGGTTGAAACTCAGTCCACCCAACCTCCTAAAACTACTATGAATGCCAAAGCAGGGCCCACCTTGTCTCCACTGGAAGGTTTAGTCCAGAACAGTCCCAAACATCATCCAGCAACTTATGTCCGTTTCCGTCCAAGATTACACCAGCGCAGGCACACAAAACATGAGCAATCCTCTGCTAAATTAATGAAGGGAGGAACAGACTATGTAGCACGTGAGTACAATCTTAAATCAGTGGGTTTCTGCTATTAAACACCTTTTCATTAAAATTGGATTGCTGTTGAACTTGTATTTCAGAGATTTAATAATTAAACCTTGAGTGGAGCTCAAAGAAACCTGAGTGAGACACTGTGATCTGTAATTTATTTTTATTTTTTCCCTGTTTTTACAGGGAGCCTCCAGCTGGGACCCTTAACTGTGCTGCCATTCAGTCACCTCATCACAAGTTTAGCAGACCCAAAAACAGTAGTTTCAAACAAGACCACCTGAGACTCGGGAGGCTTTACTGGAGAGTGAGGGTTAAAATAAAGATTTCTCTGCTGACTTTACAAACATGTTGTGGATGCTGTACACAAACCCCATGAATGTAGCTCATCCTGTGCACTAGAACACAATCAGGCCCGTTACATTTTTCAAATAAAGTTTTGTCTCAACTTCTCCAGCCATTTAAGTGTGCTGCTTGCCGTCAGTTTCTTTAAATTATGTATTTTGTACCTCAAATAACTCTTTGCTATAGACAACAAACATGAACAAATCCACAACATCCTGTAATTTTCAGTCTGAACTTGATATGGAGCTAGCAAATAATTTAATTAGCATCGGGTTTTTAAGCACTCAAGCTCATTAGCCCCGAGCAACAGAAGTGGATGTCAAAATGATGCATTACTTGTGTACTTGAATGCAAACAATGCATCCTTTTGCCAGCTGTAAAGATTCATCTAACATGCCAACCATTATCAATTAAGAAGATATGCAGACATGCTATTAGAGAGCGCTTCCTTCCATTACTACCCTCAGCCTACTCATGTAACCACATTATTGTCACAATGAGGGGTATTTGATGCAATATAAAATCCTGGCTTTTCAGATATATCCAGTAACGCATTAGTCACAGCTCCCTGGAGAGATGGATTACTGAAACTGTTGCATCTTTGTCTTCTAACTTTTTATTCATAAAAGAGCAGCTTTACTTTATCAGTAAATATGTTTAATAAACATTAGAAAGTGTCACTTCTGTGCTTTTGTGTAGCAGCCTTTTAGGGTTTTAGCAAACACCTTCCAAGAGCAGCACTTCCCTAGTAGCACTTATTTCATCATGTACGGATCATCTTAAATGGACGTCCGCTGAACATTGCGGCCTTTTAAGGGGGTGGCCTGGCTTGACCCCTTGATGTACGCAAAGTGGTATTAATATTGCAAATGGAATTTTTTTTTTTGCGCTCGTGCCAAGTGGAGCATTTATGCTCTTTGGATTTTGTGGTGTCAGCATCTCGGACAGCGCCCCTTGTTGTTGTCCTCGGTGGGCGTGATGAGCGCTGTCCGCGGTGCTGAAACAGTCTGCACGGGCCACTTTGTTTTCAGCGTCCCCTCCCATCTCCGTGATTAATTGCCATTCTTCAGCCTTTCTGACACGACTTGTCGATTTCCCGGGCGCCTGTTTACTTGCATATCAGATGAACAAGCCACTATATGTATGCTGTTTACGAGTTGCTGTACCAATAAACCTGCTAAGTGCATAACAAATCAGGAGCGCACTGAAGTAGCACTTAGGAGTTCAGTGCCACTGCTTTATTAGCATATTCATGCGTTGCAGGGGTTACAGATGCAGTCCAGATCTCTGCCTGATCGTTTTCAGTCGGGGAATGCGTACAGTTTATCGTCTGCCGATTGGTACTGTTAATACGTAGACTTAAGATTGTTGATTACCCACCCTGGTCCGTCGTTTTATCCATGCTCTGGGGATGCGGTGAGTGGATAATGCTCTGCGTCAGTGTTTCAGTCCGGGCATTTGCGTCGTCTCGCCTGCATCCTGTTTCAGGGCTTTAGCTGTTGTCTCTCACTGGGTTGTTTTATCCCGTTGAACACATCGGCGATGTTTTCCCTCAGAAACCAACTGCTGGCGTTGTTCACTACTTGCCTTTTTGTTCACACGGTTGTTGATTGCAGCCGGAGATGCGGAGACGTCCTTTGCAGAAATGATCAGATATGCTGCACGCAGGGAAACAACACCTCTGTTGTCACCTGTTGCCCGGAGTTGGTGAACTATACGTACTACAGCATCGCCATGGTCACCCGAAAACTTTCTGGAATACTTATTCTGCTGCTTCTCTTCGCGTTGGGATACTTTGTCCAGAGGGTGCTGTGTTCAAGATCAAGGCAGGACATCCCACCTCAAAATGGACAGCCAGCGGCCACCACATCGCAAGAAATGCTTATGGAGAGCTGTACACCGGACAGCTCGGCGGATCCAGCTGCCGCTGCGCATTTGCCAACATACGATGAATGCAAACATCTGCCGACATATGAGGAGACGGTTCGGGACGGAAAGAGATCGACGACCGGAATCCTGTGACGGACAAGCTACAAGGCGCGAACACGTAGCACTATAGATTCAAGTATTCGATATTCGAGATATTTGTCACTATAGTGCGCATTTTTGGAGAAGAACGCACAAAATATCGCCAGGTGAATTTCCATACAACATGAACTGTATGCCTCTGGAAAATGTTTTCATCCAATTCCTCCATTTCTTCCAAAAAAAGTGTGTCCAAGTGAGTGTTCAGGTTTAGCTTAATTTTCTGCTAAATACTCTCAGCACTGAGGCTCGATTTATTATCATATCGCATCTAATGCTTCATAGATTCGATGTGATATGATATAACAAAGATAAAGAAAACAAAAAACAAGTATCTGCTCTTTAATCAGCCAGACTCTAATACAGTCAGCATTTACCACATTTAGATTGTTTTTGCAGACTAGCCATTTAGAAAGCGAAAAGCTAATCAGTGGATTATCAGCATATATCATTTCTTACATAAGTGAAGTGAAACACTAGCCAAAGGAGACTGTTTACAGCCGAGAGTCAGCGCAACGCAACTAAATCATCCAAACCTATTTGCACTTGTCTTTGTTGCGCTTTTCCCCTGGGTTGACGATGCTGTCAGTGAGATACACGACTGTGAGATAACAGAATTGCGTTTAATAATTAAAAGGAGATACGGATATGCAGTTTCTAAACGCACACCTAATAAACAGCTTACCTGTTTATATGATTAGTGCATGTCTCCGTGGGCGTAAGAATCATAGAAATGTAACCAAAACATGGCATTTCTTTAAATACGATTTATTGTTGATATAAAGGAATTAAAGCAGAAGGTAGTGTCAGAGCTCATTCGTCATATTGTCAAATAACACATTGCTTATAAATAAATGTTAATGTTTGGTGTTTGTTCTGAGGTAGTGCACTGTATCCTTGATATTGTCTTTCACTGCACCGGGCTCTGACGGAAGTTTGACCACTTGGACCACTCGTTTAAAGGCCTCCTCAACTCCAAATCCCGTCGACGCAGAGCATGGCTGAACGAAACAATCCCGCTCCTGGCAGATCTTTCTCATATTGAATCTGTCCTTCATTTCAGTGACATTCAGCGCGCCGCCGACGTCCTGTTTGTTGGCGAGAAGAATCAGCGGACGGCCCCGGAGCTCATCATTTCTCAGAGTTCTTTCCAGCTCCCTTTGCGCCTCGTTCAGGCGCTCCTGGTCGGCACTGTCCACAACGAACACGATAGCTCCAGCGTTCTGGTAGAAATTCGGCCAGTGGTCGCGCATGTTCCCTTGACCGCCGATATCCCAGATGGTTATAGCTATTTTTCTCCTGTTCTTTCTGGCCTCGAGCATTTCCACGTTGAAGCCGATGGTAGGGACGGTGCTGACACTAGTGTTGTGCTTCAGTTTGTAGAGGAGAGTCGATTTTCCAGCGTTGTCCAGACCCAGAAGAAGAACTTGCACTTGAGGTTTGGAAACCCATAATCCCATGGTGAAGTGCAGATACAAAGGCTGTTAACTGACGCGGGACAGTCACATCCTCCGCACTGTGCCCGTCTGACGCGGTGTTTGCTTAGTGCGTTTACCGAGGTTTAATGGATAAGCCATTAGTTCCCTGCTAAGGCACTGTGTTCCGATAAGGCGTCACACCAGAGGGCAAAGTTTCCCGTTCCCCAGTTACACTTTTATTGGTCATGTATTCCATCACTTTATGTTTGTTATCCGAAGATATCAGGCTGACTAATGTGCATTCGTAAAAGTGTCAAAAGCGCACTGAGAACAAAACCGGGTACTCAAACACTTAAATATTAAAAACTAAATAATAGCCAATTGCACCAAACCAGTTAAAGTTAAAAAGGACCGTAGTGGAAGGTGCCTTAGTGACTGGGATGCCTCAAACTGTTACAACATTTCGAAATTTGAATGACATGTCCAATCACGGAATTAAATAAGTGATACGTAAATTAATAAATAAATAAATAAAACGTCGAAGCTCTTCCTGTTTGCATACACACAGTTCTTGTATTCGAACAAATTTCTACACGGGCTTGTCAGCCATGTTAAATATGAGATGGATGTTTCAACGCTGACATGCACATTAAAAAAATCAACTCAGATTCCAGTGCTTCTAGAAAACCAGAAGCAGCCAAACATCATAAACTTGAGGTCACGTCACGCACAACTTGCTTTTACCCCTTGTGGACATTCCGTCCTAAATCAAGGTCACTCCATCACATCCAAAATGCCATCGTTATTTTAAAATATTGTATTTTAATACTCGTGTATGTTGTATAGCACATACACGCGTAATTATAAACAGAAATAAAAGTCAAATAATTTTTAAAAAAGGAAAGTGGACAAAATCAATAATGGTTGGTCAGCCATTGGTAGGGTGCAGGTTTCACCATGACACCATCGACCAAAGCATTACAGCCAGGCCCCTTCCCTTTGTTTACTCTGCTTCACATCATTCAGAATAATAGAGCACCCAAAGACATAGACTCGGTGGCTAATCACCTCCCCTCACCATCCCCCTCTCAGTCTAACACTGAACATGTAAACAGAATAAAGAAACATCCGTTCATCTCAATGATCCGTCCAGCCAAATCCTCGGTAAGGAGAAGGTCGATTGAATCCACCTCACTGCATTGCGGGCGGGCACAGTGGAGGCTCACCTCACAGCAGGAAGATAAATCAACAACATCTGCTACTCTGTAAGATGCTCAACTGATTCCACTGATTAAATCATTTGTATTTCAGTTTTTTGTATCAAGATCTGGACCATTTCTCCTCCGGCTTCACCCACACCCCGCCGGTTGGGTTATCCATCACGTACACCAGTCCTCCGGTGTCACGGCGACGCAGGGGCCAAGAGTCGAGTTCTGATTTCTGCCTTGTCCGGGGGGAAGAGTGAAGACAGGCCGACTGATTGGTCACCCTCTCCTGAAAGCGGACAACTGAGCCTGGGGTAGAGCATGTGTCCGCTTTCTGGCACATGTCCGCTGCGCCATCGCTCTGAAAAATCGCACGGGCTTCAATGGAAGATTTGGAGCCATGCTGTCCCATGTTGTTTGGAACTTCGAGAAGATTCCTAAAAACGATCTAAGGGGTTTTTTTTAAGCCAGAAGTGGTGTATTTCTGCTTGTTAGTGAATCTCACGTGTCTTCCACGCGCACTGATCTCTCGTATAGCATGCCAAATTTAAATAAACAGCGGCAAAGCGTTCCCGTAAAGCCGATGAGTGACGCTGTTGATTTTTATAGTTATTAGACCACACTGGTCTTAGGAATTTGGATGAAGTCGTGTGGAGGCTATTCTGAGTTTGGCCACCTGGTGCAGAGTGTCACTGAACTTGACATCGCTGAGCTTCAAGGCTGAAGACTGCGGTGTTGAGTTACCTTGCAGACGGCAGCTCTGAGAGTGAGAGAGCTATTTGTGGTCTGGGAGAAGCATCCCAGAAACGCTCGGGTCACGTGTTTTCCCTCAATCTTAGTGTGACCTCACCCTCCTAGCCTTTGTGACTGTTGTTAGCTAGATTCTTTAAAAGAAATGTCTTGAGGTAAACATATGAGAAGCTGTTTGCATCTCCCCAAAATCTATATTTGCAACGGAAGGCACTTAAGACTGGAGTGCTCCAGTGGAGCTCTCCAACAGACCTGGCAGCAGGTGATGTGCATTGCATTTAATATATGATAAAATGTGGAAAGAATAAACACATCCAAATTGATCATACCTGTCATGAGATGATGGAGATGAAAACGGTTGATATATTTCAGAGGAAAGAGTTTAATGCTTACAACTTTCTCACGTTAAAATCACGGGTATTTGTTTTATTGTAAACTTCTGCTCATGTACAGAAGGACAAAACTGAAAATACATCATACTGGTTTGGCAATCTGCCTGAGACATCCAAAAAACATAACAATAAATAAGGCATTGGGTAAACTGTTAAAATAAAAGAAAGAAAACAAAAGGAACAAAACTCCCCTCTCTCGACTGATGAAGTCATGATACACAGTGGTAAAAGGTGAATTTAAAACAGCAGTAAATCAAGCACGGTTTACGGTAACTTTCCTTGACAGACTGCGTCATTGACACCAGTTGTATTGCTTCGGGAGCATATCGTATTTCTAATCACAAGCATTCTGGCTGCAGCTGTACAGTTCGTGATGCGACATCGTTTAGTCTTTCAGTCTTTCGTGGTCGAGGTGTGTCCGTTGCACCTCATCGCTTCGTGTGCTTCGCAGGTCGAAGACAGCCACCAGTGTCCGTTGCTGCACGCCGTTAGGTCATTCGTTCGTGAACATGGTTAAGCTGAAGCACATGCCCTGATACAGACAGTGTAAGTCCACTTGAATGGAACAGTTTGCGTTTCCTCCGTAGCCTCGCAAACAGGTGAGTGTCGGGCTCGACGTAGAGTGAAACCCGCTTGCGTTGCTGAGGGTAAACAGTGTTTACGTTTGCTGATATGTAAGAATTTACCATTCCAAAAAATAAACATCTGAAAAGTGCATTTTTTTTAGAACCATATGTATTTCTGTGGAAGTTACATGTATAAGCCACAACATTTAAACCACTGACAAGTGGAGCAAGTAACCTTGATGACATCTCACCCACTTAAACACTGCTGCAGACCAAGAATGGCCTCTCCCAGCAAGGCAACGCACTTTCAACCACTATATAAAACTGCCTACGAATAACTCCAGGGACCCCAAAATCGAGAGCCAACTGGGCATCAGATTAGAGCCACCACCGTGAAACCCACATGAGCCAAAGCATCCAGTGCCAACATCCCTGTCCCACACACCAACCTCTCAGAATTCCAGTGAATACACTCTGATGGATCAGAGGTGTTTGGCAAGGAGGATCCACACAATATTCGATAGGTGGTTATAAGATTGTGGCTCATGTGGTGTATGTGTGTGTTGTAGTTAAAGTCACATTCCACACACAAATTTCACTTTTGAGTATCACACACCTTCTACAGACTTGATAAATTTCTTTCAAAATGTTACGTTTCAGCCTTTATAGTCACTCGGTTAGGGTAATGTTGATTAAGGATTCTTCAGAGGTGAAGAAAATAACACCAGGTTTCCCAGGTGTGGATTGAAACAAGCCCCAGACTAAAAGAAAAATTAAATGAAGATCAACAGTGATTAAAGTTTATGGTTTAGGATCAGGCTTAATCCATGTCTGGGAATGAGATGTAAATGTTCAAATAGCTGAAGAAACATCTGAGTCCACTCTATTGGAGATCTTGAAGGATAAGAACCAGAACGGATTTTTTGTTGTTGTCAATTTTAATGCAATGAAACAACTGACCCTCAACATTAAAACACATTTTGAAAAAAATATGGACATTCAGATCATCTTTATGCCTATTCTAAGTTGATTAAATTGATGTGCAATATTAAAAAAAGGCTTATTTAGCATTTATTTGGTCAATGAATTATCAGATACTCCAAAATTGACTTCAGGCATCACTTTAAAAAAAGATATTTCATTTAAAGATGTTTAAAATGTGTGTCACCTAAAACGAAAATTTTCAGCTCAATAAGCCACGAGCCCTTGTCACTGCTTACCTTCTACCCCCTTCTCTTTATGTGACTGCTTAGTTTTAAAATCTGCTGTACTGAGCATGAATTTTAAATAAATGCAAAAACAATAAATCTCCCAAAGCTTTTACCGTCACTCCTCAAGCCACAAAATAGGTGCTTAATACTCAAAAGTCATATGTGTGTATTGTCATCAGAAATTAAGTAGAGGTATGGATCCACTGGAGTCTTCTTACATTTGAGAAATTATTATTCCTGTTGGAAAGTCTAACAAATGCATACAATCAGAGAATCATCAAAATGCAGCAAGCCGGGTGGTGTTTTTGCAGATGGACAGTAATTGTTGTGCAGGCACTGGTTGAAGCCTTCTCTGAAGAAGCCTCCAGTGGACCTGTACCATTCGTGTGCGTGTGCATGTACAGTAAACAGCAGTGATGTCATCACAGTCTAATGTGTGCTGGTTAAAAGACCCCACCCCCCTCCCCTGTGTCTGGTAGTCTTGGTACTGTACTTCAATATTTTAATCAATTCCTCATCCGTTTAGCAGATGGCTGTGAACTGTATTGAATTTAAATGCCCCTTTTCTCCATCAGGTCAAATTAAATTGAGCTTCATTTTCTCATATCATTGCATGTGTGTGTGTACATTTCTCTGTATGTGTGTGCATTAGTTAAAAGCCCAGTCGAAATCTATACTTCTCCCAGTCCTTCCGTGATGATGTACTTACTGATACATCCAGAAGATGGGAGGAAAAATATACTGATCATGACGCAAGCTTTAAACTCGACCCTCACCTACTCCCCTGCCTTGCTGTTCCCCCCTGCTCCACTTTTAAACTTCACTACCATGACGGTGATGTTATCAGGGCAGCCACGATAGAAAGACTGTAGGACGATGCTCTTGGCACCAAAGTGAGGCTCGTCCAGGCGCTCGCGGACAAAGCGCACTGCCTCCTCGTTACTGAAGGCATCCCACAGGCCATCAGAGGCCAGGATCATGAACTCTGGCTGCAGTTTGTCCAGGTCAAAGGTCATTATGTCGGGGTCGGGAATGACTACGTTAAGGTTCTTCAGTGGGTAATCCCCGAGGGAGCGGGACATAGCGAGGATTCCCTGGACTCTCCACGATCCATTAAAACTGATGAAGCCTCCTAAAAGTAAAAAGAGTAAAAATTCAAATTTAAAGTTTAAGAAATAAGTTTAATCACAACCTATTTCTAACACTGCATTAAATTTAACTCAGTGATTTCCCAGAACAGACCAACAGATGGCGACAAAGGACCCCATAGCAACAGCAGGTACACAATGCCTAAGCTTTACATTACACTCTTATACTCATTATTTACCTGCCCTCTTGATTCTCTTGCGCTCTTTAAGCTGATACGGCTTGTGGTCATGTGATAGGGCGACAGCATTCCCATCTTTGTCACACAACACACCACGCGAGTCTCCAACGTTGGCCACTGTGAGCTCTCTATCTGACAGCAGCGCCATCAGACATGTCGTTCCTGTGTGGGAAATTCAAAGAGAAGACAAAAACAAAAATCCAAACACTAATCATTAGTGATTTTTGTACTGTAACCAGCTACAAGTTAAAAAAAAAACATCTTTGTGATCTTATATTATCCTTTAACTTTTTTATTTTAATCACACCACAAAATATAACAAATCATTTTTATGCCAGATTAACAGTAATACTTAAAACTAGATTTTGTTTTGTTTATGCTGGCTTTTGAGAACGTAACTCATGACTTCAGATAGCTCCAAATATTTGATTAGGCAAATTTTTTTATTCCAGCTGCCCCTACTGATGCAAAACTCAAGGGATTTGTTTTGCTGCTTCACAAACCTGTGCACCACTACACTACAGCAATGCACACAGTCGATATGTTTCAAGTATGGGGTGTTTTTTGTTGTTGTTTTTAAGATTTATTTTTTGTATTTTCCCTATATTGTACAATGTAGAGGGGTGGACAGAAAAGCAGGAAGAGGATGGGGGGATGACTTGCAGCAAACGCCACTCATCCCAGTGAGCTATAGCAGCACCTTTCCTGTAATGAATTTATTTTCACACTACCACAGAGGGCTTTCAGAGGATAAAACTTAAATTACACCTTAAAGAATATGCTCGATGACATGTATGAATGTGAGCTTTAAAATAAATAAATAAAACATAAATAAAACAGAGTTTTCCATAATAAAGTTGCTAACCTGTGAGTCAATACTAGATCAAGCTCAATTATTAAAATTAATTTTATAGAGACACCATTGTGCCAGTGGCCAGTCATTAACTGTATCTTCACTATCCTGAGGAGATGATGTGGCAGACTGTCACCAAAAAAAAACAAAACATCAATGATGAAAAATAATAGTAGGTCAAAAATATGAGGAAACTGTTTCAAATGCCACCAACCGATCAATCTGAACTGTTTCTCTGAAACATCAGCGTAAATCTGGATCAGCATAGTGTTACACAACCATCTCACTCTTCTAATTCAGCCAGCGTTTCGAGTGGGCTGTAGAAG
Source organism: Maylandia zebra (assembly GCF_041146795.1). Classification (NCBI taxonomy): domain Eukaryota; kingdom Metazoa; phylum Chordata; class Actinopteri; order Cichliformes; family Cichlidae; genus Maylandia; species Maylandia zebra. Next base: position 19,676,566 of record NC_135184.1, read on the forward strand.
GACTCGGTCAGAGACGTAAATGTCAGGTGGGAGTACGGAGATGAGAGGGTATAAGACAGGAAATTGTGAGGATTTTCTTTCATAGGTGAGGTTCTGCAATGCAACCGAGTCCCTTAAGAGGAGAGAGCGTGAAAATGAGAGTACTCGAAAGCATCGTTCTTAACATGCCAACTTTCACGCAAACAGCCAGCTTTATTTTAAAGTGCACTAAAGGAATACTCTTGACACTTCTTGGCAAAAGTGCTTGCACAGTGTGTTTACAAGACATGTGAGACGTGCTTCCTCTATTTGTGGCAATTTTAGTTTCAAAGTTTCCCCCACACACACACTGACCACATATCTTTTTTTCCCCATTTCCTTCCACCCTCCTCCTCCTCCTCCTCCTCCTCCTTCTGACCTGCTTCATCGTGGTTTGCAGAGAGCTTGTCCAGCATGTCACGATCCACAGCCAGGATGCGCTGCTCGAGAATGCTGGCGTACGAGAGAGCGCTCTCTCTTTTCTCTCTCTCAAAGGCCTGCAGCTGCTGCTTCAGGGACTCGGGCAGGTGGGCCTTCACATAGTCAGCTGCAGCCTAAGACGTCAGAAGGGGAAGAAGGGAGGCACAGAGAGGATTAGACACAGGACAGTGCCTGTGATCATAACAAATAAGTAGAAAGAAATAGCAAACAGATGTTTCCTTAAACTGGTGCTGCCCAAAACAGAGCCAAAAATAAACAAATACTGAAAAGTGGTCAGCAGTCAAACTCTTTTTATTTAATGCCTGCTAGATTTGTATATTGGATATACTGTTTATAAATGTAATGTTGATTTCTGGTGACTTTTCATATAACTTTTGGTGCCGTAATATATGGATAGATTTCATCGTGTTGAATAAATACAATGTTCCCCAGCTTTGAAAGACAGAATAAATAAGGTTATGATTCAGATTATTTTTTATGTCTCGCCAGGCAACACAACTTTAATTTAGAGGAGTGCTTTAACACCAGGTGTTCAGAGCTGAATTATTGAGCAACCTCCTCCTCTTCCAGCCCACTCCTCCACCTCCTCCCTTCACATATCTGCTTCCACCCTCGTTTTCTCCGCCAAGATTTCCATTATGCTAATGCTGTCAAATCAAATCTAAAAACGGGAGCATTTTACACCATCTTGATGTCCCTGCATTCATATTTCAGATTCACAGCTCCTACGAAACGAGGACACTTTGTGCCCTTCAGTCCACGCGCTTTCATTTTGCTCCCTTCTGACGTGATGCAGTAATAAAAAATAATACTCGGGTTTATCAGGTTTATCCATGAGCGCAGTTGACATTTGAACCGTGATATTGCTCAAAATATTTACCATGAAGTATATGGAATGTCTAATTATGTCTAATTATCAGGAGGGACAAATCAAGTCCCTGTCTGCTTCCTGTGCTCAATGATCTATTTAATGGAGGAGAAGCACTGAGGGAGGCTGGATCAGGGAAAGAGCTTCAAGTGTAAATTTCCATTTGCAGTAAATAGCAGGAAATGCCAGACTGAGTGCAGTTACAAACCTCACGAAGGGCTCCAATATTTTACAGCCTTTACATTTAATCAGCTAATGTAAAATATCATCTAAGCCCCATTTAAAGTGAAAATACAGATTATGGATCTTGATTTCTTATTAACTGTGCTGTTTTATTAAATTCTACTTCTTCCCAGAGCCAGCATGCAGGATTGAATTTTAGTTTGTACAGCAAAGTAACGTGAAAGCCCGTTTAAGGTGTAAACTAGTCAAAGCAAATAGTCTCTTCCCCTGTAAGGCAAGTTAAAAATGAAGCAGCAGCTTGTGCTGACTTTTATATTTCAAGGCCACAATTTGTGCCTTGATAGAAAATAAAAACTGCAGAGAAAAAACACAGAATGTTTGAGGAATGTAGCGCATATTTTCAGAGCCAGGACACCCTGCACTCAGAGACGGCCTGTTCTATCTGCCCATATTTGGCTTGGCAGTATGGCTTCTTTCAATATTGGTGATGTGTGAGGGTTTGTGTGTGCTTCCAAATGCACGAAAGTGCAAAAAAAAAAAAAGATCAGCAGCAAACAAATGTCACTTCCTACAGTTTGTGCCTGCATATCATTAGCATTGAGGGTCCCACGTAGTTTGTTTTTACCAGAGCCTAGTTTTTATACTGGGAATTGTGGTTACTGTGTTTGCATGTTACAGCATGTGTTCTGTGCACTGATGCTAATGACCCTAAAGCAGCTGAGGTCGATGTCAAAGCAACCCAATACAAGTCCAAAGCCTTTGTGACTACTGATAAAAAGAAGGGGGGCAAACCTGAGTAAAACACATATAAACAAACCAGACAGAACAACACAAATCTGACTTGTGAACTACAGAAAATAAAGGGAGCAAAGAAAAACAGTAGACACTGAGTGTGAAAAGGAGAAAGAGGGTGCAAGATCGGGAATTAGAGGAAAGAAAAATATTTGTTTACACAGTGGAAAGAGACAGAAAGGCTAAACACAGTCTGTTTGTTTACCTCCCTGTGACTGAACACATCCGGACGCCAACAGTTACAGCATTTCTGGGAGCTAACAAACTAATGCCTGTTTCCTTAAGACAGAAAATTAATTGCCTGTGTCTAATGAATCCCTTAAGATGTGCTTAAAAGAGAGGATAGACTGGATGTAATCACTAACTCTTCTGATTTACTGTTTCAGACAGTTTTAAGCAAAAATCCCAGTTTCACTGTTTCAAGTCAAATGTGAACTACAGTTTGTTTTCTTGGCCTGTTAATGATACTAAACTGGATATTTAAAAGCTCTGAAGCGAAATAAGTTAGATTAAGAAATGAAAAAACATTTTCACAACTCCTTAATTTTCAAAATAAAAATAAAAACTGATATATTTATTAAGAAAACAGTAACACTTTATAATACGTCTTAGCCCATATTTCCTCAGATGTGGAATTTGAATGAAATTTGTTCTGAAATTAGGGTGCAATTTTATTAGGTACACCAGAATAAAGGGCTAAAACTCAAGTTTTGCTTTATACGTATGCAATTTAAACTTTTTGATATGTTTTATGGTGACCCCAATGAAAGCAAGAAGCTGAAACATGAACATTAAAGCTGTTCTTAACACTACAAGTGCTGCTCGAGCTTATTTCTCATAGGGCAAGGTTAAATACTCCATAATAGGACCCAAGACCATAAAAAAGGTGCAGTTACAACATTAGACAGGAGGTTAAACCACTCTTTAACACAGCCCACACACCTTAAAGTAGAATCTATTTATTATTATTCAAGATGGGGAGTTTAAGGTACTCCACAATACAACTGCCACCTCTAAAAGTAAATTATACTTATGATGTCAGAAAGGGGTTTAGGCCACTCTACAATACAGCCCATGGCCCTAAAGGTGGGGCATATTTACATTGTAAAACTGTAAGATTAAGCTACTTCATAAAATGGCCCACAAGTACATGTAAAGTACTTCAACTTACTCACTAACCTAAAAGTACTTACAGTAGAATTGCTACCCTTTTAATCACATGTAGGTTTCTTATAAGTATTTGCAGGTAAATAAAAATTCACCCAAATTTCATCCAGTTTCAAAAATAAATGTAAAGTTTCAAGTTAAATCTGGAGGAATTACAAGCCAAGTCATGGACTGTATCATAAAGTGCAACAGATAATACATATGTGGAAAATATTCCAAATTAGAAATAAGATTTATGACTCAGGCTCGTTCCTATTTGCTCTACGGGAACAGCAGACCATTTTTATTGAGCATATACTGCATTTAGGGACAAAACTTCCTTTTTTCCATACTTTTATAGCTGCATGGCACTCTTATTCTTAGACGTTATCACTGAGTGAAATATGCAACAATATGTCCTGTACTGGGAGCTCTGACAGTGGTGATGGTGTGACAGATGGCGCAGGACATTTGCTCTTCAGGCAATCCTGAGAAACAACTGACCCTTGATAACACGGGGACTGGAGCACACACACACGCACATACACACACATACTACAAACCATTGTTCTTACACACACACACACACACACACACACACACAAAGCCCTTTGTGATGAAATCCAAGTCACCTTCCTGATTGGCAGTGGTGGAGGTGTTCAAACAAGGGAATACAATGCCGGAGTGGGGAGGGGGAGCTCTCTACCACCCTTGTGGAAAGTTTGTAACCTTAACTTTTGTTATTTCAAACCCTGATTGGTAGCAAATTAACCCACTCAACAAGGCTAAATTAAGAATTTATTTTAATATATATAAATGTAGCAGCATTAAATAAAACTGCACTCTAAGATACATCACGTTCTCTTTACCTGCCAAATTCACTGTGCTGCTAAAAAATAAAATAAAATAAAAGGGGCCCTCGTAACCTCTTGCTTCCAGCTTACCTCGCCACCATGACCATCAAATATCCCGAATATGGACGGGTGGCTCTTGTTGGTGATGTCGGTGAGCACCTCGAAGCGATCCTCCATGTGGTCTCTCCTCCCTTGTATGGAGTACACGGCTACGTTGTTATTCTTGAACTCCCAGGTTTTGGAGAACTCTGCATCCAGGACACTGAGGCCTCCCAGCCGGTCATTCTGCATCATCTCCGCCACTTTCCCCTTCACCATCTTCACCGCATCCCGGCTGGACTTGACGATGGTTTTGACTTCGTCCGTGTGGAAGAAATAACTCCACAGCGCCAGGCTTATGCATAACAGAAACAATGTCTCCGGCCTGAGGAGAAAATAACGCATGATCCGACCCAAAAGAGACAAGAGCGTCATTGTGTCTCCTATCATCACACGCAACCAAACTGCGGTCTGTCTCTCCCCCCGTCTGCACAATTCACTCCATCCGCTCAGCGGAACTATGAAGAAATCGATTAACTACCACTGTGTCAGAAAAAGACAAGATTTAAGCATTTGTTCGGAGCTCGGTCTGCCTGCTCCGAGCGCATTTACGCACTGTGCACAGCTTGGCTGCCAGACACCCGGCCGAAAACACTTGTGTCAAGCCAGCCTCCAATTCGAGACTTGCAGTCAAGCCAGCCTCCAGTTGATTTTACGTTCCCTGTGTATTCAAAGTATTACGGGAATGGATGTGGAAACCGGATTTCAAAATAAAAGCCAACTTCGAGTGAATTAACAGATATGTTAAGAACATAATAACATATAATTTAGGCTTTTTTTTTTTTTTTTAGAAACTCTAATGTTACATCTACATGACACAGCCTTGTACCCTAATTGTGCCCTGTCAAGGCCATCTTATTTTGGATTTCAAAGTAAAAGCCCTGTGAATCTTCATTTTTGAACTACTCTTTCAATGAATTCATAATGCTCTTAAAAGCAAAAGTCGTATTTCCAAATACTATTTGAACTTTGTATCAACACTTTCCAACCGCAGTCTTTTTCACAGTAATACCATATCAAATAAATTCTTTCTGATTTTGCTTTTCATAGTAATGGCCCTTTGAAATTGCCGATATTTGACTTAATCTTCTAACAATTCAAAATGCTCTAAAATGGAAAATTCCTGTTTCCACAGGGTAATTCCACCTTAGATCAACAGTATACAACCCCACAGTGATACCATATCAATATCAAGTCATTCTGATTTTGCTTTCAAAAATAAAAGCCCTTTCAAATTGTCCATAATTGACCTAACTTTCAGTGATTTCAAAATGCTCTAAAATGGAAAATTCTTGTTTCCACAGGGTAATTCCACTTTAGATCAACAGTATACAACCCCACAGTGACACCATATCAATATCAAGTCATTCTGATTATGCCTTCCAAAATAAAAGCCCTTTCAAATTGTCCATAATTGACCTAACTTTCAGTGATTTCAAAATGCTGTAAAATGGAAAATTCCTGTTTCCACAGGGTAATTCCACTCCAGATCAACAGTATACAACCCCACGGTGATACCATATCAATATCAAGTCATTCTGATTTTGCTTTCAAAAATAAAAGCCCTTTCAAATTGTCCACAATTGACCTAACTTTCAGTGATTTCAAAATGCTCTAAAATGGAAAATTCCTGTTTCCACAGGATAATTCCACCTTAGATCAACAGTATACAACCCCACAGTGACACCATATCAATATCAAGTCATTCTGATTATGCCTTCCAAAATAAAAGACTTTTCAAATTGTCCATAATTGACCTACCTTTCAGTGATTTCAAAATGCTCTAAAATGGAAAATTCCTGTTTCCACAGGGTAATTCCACTCCAGATCAACAGTATACAACCCCACGGTGATACCATATCAATATCAAGTCATTCTGATTTTGCTTTCAAAAATAAAAGCCCTTTCAAATTGTCCACAATTGACCTAACTTTCAGTGATTTCAAAATGCTCTAAAATGGAAAATTCCTGTTTCCACAGGATAATTCCACCTTAGATCAACAGTATACAACCCCACAGTGACACCATATCAATATCAAGTCATTCTGATTATGCCTTCCAAAATAAAAGACTTTTCAAATTGTCCATAATTGACCTACCTTTCAGTGATTTCAAAATGCTCTAAAATGGAAAATTCCTGTTTCCACAGGGTAATTCCACTTTAGATCAACAGTATACAACCTCACGATGTTACCATATCAATATCAAGACATTCTGATTTTGCTTTCAAAAATAAAAGCCCTTTCAAATTGTCCATAATTGACCTAACTTTCAGTGATTTCAAAATGCTCTAAAATGAAAAATTCTTGTTTCCACAGGGTAATTCCACCTTAGATCAACAGTATACAACCCCACAGTGACACCATATCAATATCAAGTCATTCTGATTATGCCTTCCAAAATAAAAGACTTTTCAAATTGTCCATAGTTGACCTAACTTTCAGTGATTTCAAAATGCTCTAAAATGGAAAATTCCTGTTTCCACAGGATAATTCCACCTTAGATCAACAGTATACAACCCCACAGTGACACCATATCAATATCAAGTCATTCTGATTATGCCTTCCAAAATAAAAGACTTTTCAAATTGTCCATAATTGACCTAACTTTCAGTGATTTCAAAATGCTCTTAAATAGAATTTTGCTGTTTCCACAGGGTAATTCCACTTTAGATCAACAGTATACAACCTCACAGTGATACCATATCAATATCAAGTCATTCTGATTTTGCTTTTCATAGTAATGGCCCTTTGAAATTGCCGATATTTGACTTAATCTTCTAACGATTCAAAATGCTCTAAAATGAAAAATTCTTGTTTCCACAGGGTAATTCCACTTTAGATCAACAGTATACAACCTCACAGTGATACCATATCAATATCAAGTCATTCTGATTTTGCTTTCAAAAATTAAAGCCTTTTCAAATTGTCCATAATTGACCTACCTTTCAGTGATTTCAAAATGCTCTAAAATGGAAAATTCCTGTTTCCACAGGGTAATTCCACTTTAGATCAACAGTATACAACCTCACGATGTTACCATATCAATATCAAGACATTCTGATTTTGCTTTCAAAAATAAAAGCCCTTTCAAATTGTCCATAATTGACCTAACTTTCAGTGATTTCAAAATGCTCTAAAATGAAAAATTCTTGTTTCCACAGGGTAATTCCACCTTAGATCAACAGTATACAACCCCACAGAGATACGATGTTAAGATCAAGTCACTCTGATTTTGCCTTCCAAAATAAAAGTATTTTCAAATTGCCCATAGACGACCTACTCGTTTAACGATTTCAAAATGCTCTTAAATTGAAAGATGCTGTTTCCACAGGATAATTCCACTTTAGATCAACAGTATCCAACCCGACAGTAAAACCATGTAAATTTTATGTTGGTCTGATTTCGCCTTTCAAATTAATGGCCCGTCGAATTTGTCCATATGTGATATACTCTTTCAATTATTTCAGAATGTTTTAAAAATGAAAATTGCTGTTTCAACACATATTGGGTTTTCATTTTGAAAAGCAAAATCAGACTCAATTGATTATGACAGAATTGAATCATAAAGATGATGTAAAAGGAAGCTGAAATTGCCACTAGGTTGTAATTGATAGTACGTTTATATTTTAAGTCTGTGGAAAGATGTCATGGTTGGTTTGCAAGCTGTTTTGTAATTTCTTTATTTAGAATGACATCTTTCCACAGACTTAAAATATAAACGTACTATCAATTACAACCTAGTGGCAATTTCAGCTTCCTTTTACATCATCTTTATGATTCAATTCTGTCATAATCAATTGAGTCTGATTTTGCTTTTCAAAATGAAAACCCAATATGTGTTGAAACAGCAATTTTCATTTTTAAAACATTCTGAAATAATTGAAAGAGTATATCACATATGGACAAATTCGACGGGCCATTAATTTGAAAGGCGAAATCAGACCAACATAAAATTTACATGGTTTTACTGTCGGGTTGGATACTGTTGATCTAAAGTGGAATTATCCTGTGGAAACAGCATCTTTCAATTTAAGAGCATTTTGAAATCGTTAAACGAGTAGGTCGTCTATGGGCAATTTGAAAATACTTTTATTTTGGAAGGCAAAATCAGAGTGACTTGATCTTAACATCGTATCTCTGTGGGGTTGTATACTGTTGATTTAAAGTGAAATTATTCTGTGGAAACAGAAAATTTCCTTTTTAGAGCATTCCGAAATCACTGAAAGTTAGGTAAGTTATTGGCATTTTCAACAGGCCATTATTTTGGAAGGCATAATCAGAATTACTTGAAATTGATATGGTAACATCGTGAGGTTGTATACTGTTGACCTAAAGTGAAATTATCCTGTGGAAACAGGAATTTTCCATTTTAGAGCATTTTGAAATCACTGAAAGTTAGGTAAATTATGGACAATTTGAAAAGGCTTTTATTTTTGAAAGCAAAATCAGAATGACTTGATATTGATATGGTGTCACTGTGGGGTTGTATACTGTTGATCTAAAGTGGAATTACCCTGTGGAAACAAGAATTTTCCATTTTAGAGCATTTTGAAATCACTGAAAGTTAGGTCAATTATGGACAATTTGAAAGGGCTTTTATTTTTGAAAGCAAAATCAGAATGACTTGATATTGATATGGTATCACTGTGGGGTTGTATACTGTTGATCTAAGGTGGAATTACCCTGTGGAAACAGGAATTTTCCATTTTAGAGCATTTTGAATCGTTAGAAGATTAAGTCAAATATCAGCAATTTCAAAGGGCCATTACTATGAAAAGCAAAATCAGAATGACTTGATATTGATATGGTATCACTGTGAGGTTGTATACTGTTGATCTAAAGTGGAATTACCCTGTGGAAACAGCAAAATTCTATTTAAGAGCATTTTGAAATCACTGAAAGTTAGGTCAATTATGGACAATTTGAAAAGGCTTTTATTTTGGAAGGCATAATCAGAATGACTTGATATTGATATGGTGTCACTGTGGGGTTGTATACTGTTGATCTAAGGTGGAATTACCCTGTGGAAACAAGAATTTTTCATTTTAGAGCATTTTGAAATCACTGAAAGTTAGGTCAATTATGGACAATTTGAAAAGGCTTTTATTTTTGAAAGCAAAATCAGAATGACTTGATATTGATATGGTGTCACTGTGGGGTTGTATACTGTTGATCTAAAGTGGAATTATCCTGTGGAAACAGGAATTTTCCATTTTAGAGCATTTTGAAATCACTGAAAGTTAGGTCAATTGTGGACAATTTGAAAGGGCTTTTATTTTTGAAAGCAAAATCAGAATGACTTGATATTGATATGGTATCACCGTGGGGTTGTATACTGTTGATCTGGAGTGGAATTACCCTGTGGAAACAGGAATTTTCCATTTTACAGCATTTTGAAATCACTGAAAGTTAGGTCAATTATGGACAATTTGAAAAGGCTTTTATTTTGGAAGGCATAATCAGAATGACTTGATATTGATATGGTGTCACTGTGGGGTTGTATACTGTTGATCTAAGGTGGAATTACCCTGTGGAAACAAGAATTTTTCATTTTAGAGCATTTTGAAATCACTGAAAGTTAGGTCAATTATGGACAATTTGAAAAGGCTTTTATTTTTGAAAGCAAAATCAGAATGACTTGATATTGATATGGTGTCACTGTGGGGTTGTATACTGTTGATCTAAAGTGGAATTACCCTGTGGAAACAAGAATTTTCCATTTTAGAGCATTTTGAAATCACTGAAAGTTAGGTCAATTATGGACAATTTGAAAGGGCTTTTATTTTTGAAAGCAAAATCAGAATGACTTGATATTGATATGGTATCACTGTGGGGTTGTATACTGTTGATCTAAGGTGGAATTACCCTGTGGAAACAGGAATTTTCCATTTTAGAGCATTTTGAATCGTTAGAAGATTAAGTCAAATATCAGCAATTTCAAAGGGCCATTACTATGAAAAGCAAAATCAGAATGACTTGATATTGATATGGTATCACTGTGAGGTTGTATACTGTTGATCTAAAGTGGAATTACCCTGTGGAAACAGCAAAATTCTATTTAAGAGCATTTTGAAATCACTGAAAGTTAGGTCAATTATGGACAATTTGAAAAGTCTTTTATTTTGGAAGGCATAATCAGAATGACTTGATATTGATATGGTGTCACTGTGGGGTTGTATACTGTTGATCTAAGGTGGAATTACCCTGTGGAAACAAGAATTTTTCATTTTAGAGCATTTTGAAATCACTGAAAGTTAGGTCAATTATGGACAATTTGAAAAGGCTTTTATTTTTGAAAGCAAAATCAGAATGACTTGATATTGATATGGTGTCACTGTGGGGTTGTATACTGTTGATCTAAAGTGGAATTACCCTGTGGAAACAAGAATTTTCCATTTTAGAGCATTTTGAAATCACTGAAAGTTAGGTCAATTATGGACAATTTGAAAGGGCTTTTATTTTTGAAAGCAAAATCAGAATGACTTGATATTGATATGGTATCACTGTGGGGTTGTATACTGTTGATCTAAGGTGGAATTACCCTGTGGAAACAGGAATTTTCCATTTTAGAGCATTTTGAATCGTTAGAAGATTAAGTCAAATATCAGCAATTTCAAAGGGCCATTACTATGAAAAGCAAAATCAGAATGACTTGATATTGATATGGTATTACTGTGAGGTTGTATACTGTTGATCTAAAGTGGAATTACCCTGTGGAAACAGCAAAATTCTATTTAAGAGCATTTTGAAATCACTGAAAGTTAGGTCAATTGTGGACAATTTGAAAAGTCTTTTATTTTGGAAGGCATAATCAGAATGACTTGATATTGATATGGTGTCACTGTGGGGTTGTATACTGTTGATCTAAGGTGGAATTATCCTGTGGAAACAGGAATTTTCCATTTTAGAGCATTTTGAAATCACTGAAAGTTAGGTCAATTGTGGACAATTTGAAAGGGCTTTTATTTTTGAAAGCAAAATCAGAATGACTTGATATTGATATGGTATCACCGTGGGGTTGTATACTGTTGATCTGGAGTGGAATTACCCTGTGGAAACAGGAATTTTCCATTTTACAGCATTTTGAAATCACTGAAAGTTAGGTCAATTATGGACAATTTGAAAAGGCTTTTATTTTGGAAGGCATAATCAGAATGACTTGATATTGATATGGTGTCACTGTGGGGTTGTATACTGTTGATCTAAGGTGGAATTACCCTGTGGAAACAAGAATTTTTCATTTTAGAGCATTTTGAAATCACTGAAAGTTAGGTCAATTATGGACAATTTGAAAAGGCTTTTATTTTTGAAAGCAAAATCAGAATGACTTGATATTGATATGGTGTCACTGTGGGGTTGTATACTGTTGATCTAAAGTGGAATTACCCTGTGGAAACAAGAATTTTCCATTTTAGAGCATTTTGAAATCACTGAAAGTTAGGTCAATTATGGACAATTTGAAAGGGCTTTTATTTTTGAAAGCAAAATCAGAATGACTTGATATTGATATGGTATCACTGTGGGGTTGTATACTGTTGATCTAAGGTGGAATTACCCTGTGGAAACAGGAATTTTCCATTTTAGAGCATTTTGAATCGTTAGAAGATTAAGTCAAATATCGGCAATTTCAAAGGGCCATTACTATGAAAAGCAAAATCAGAAAGAATTTATTTGATATGGTATTACTGTGAAAAAGACTGCGGTTGGAAAGTGTTGATACAAAGTTCAAATAGTATTTGGAAATACGACTTTTGCTTTTAAGAGCATTATGAATTCATTGAAAGAGTAGTTCAAAAATGAAGATTCACAGGGCTTTTACTTTGAAATCCAAAATAAGATGGCCTTGACAGGGCACAATTAGGGTACAAGGCTGTGTCATGTAGATGTAACATTAGAGTTTCTAAAAAAAAAAAAAAAGCCTAAATTATATGTTATTATGTTCTTAACATATCTGTTAATTCACTCGAAGTTGGCTTTTATTTTGAAATCTGGTTTCCACATCCATTCCCGTAATACTTTGAAAACACAGGGAACGTAAAATCAACTGGAGGCTGGCTTGACTGCAAGTCTCGAATTGGAGGCTGGCTTGACACCAGTCCGAAAACGGAGGACAAAAGAGAGGAGGCCACCCTCATTGGTTCAACACAACGTCTTGGTCCTATCCCCGGCTCTCTAAACAGCTGCAAGAGGATTCTCCGAGTTCAGCCGATCTCCCACAACCCATTGTAAAACGACGGATTTTCTGGGTTAGACCCACCACGCTGACAGACATAGGAGTCACCAGGGGGACGAAGTGACTGCAATATGTCCTTCTTTTTCACCGCTGACCCCGTTCCTACTGTCAGATATGTGCCGATTCAGTCTCCGCATCAACAACACATTTCACATACACACACACACACACACATACACCTTCCTACTTAAGAACTGTCAAACCACCAACAGGGAGCGCGAACAATATCGGAAATCCGAATGTGTGTTTAACGAAGCAAAATAGTAGAAGAGGCAGGAGCTGCGAGCAATGCGGCCAAATCAGGTGCTTTATGTTGAAAGACCAGCGGAAACGGTTTATTCACAGCGAGAAACTTCACGTCCACTCGTTCCTCAAATGCAGTCGGCACTGACGAGACTGCGCAGCCGCAAACTCAGGCCATGCGCAAGCAGAACGCTGGACAAATGGTGGTGACTGCGGAATCGGATGATGAGGTCATCTAGTGTAACACATCACAGTCATAATCTAGATAGCGGCATTTTCACTTCGTATGACTTAAAATACTGTGTGATGATGTGATGTTTTATGGGGCTGCTGACTGTTATGGAGAACATTTAACGAGGCCCAAAATAAAAATGCAGCAGAATAGAAAACAGACATAAATTAGTCCCAATACTCACGCAACAGTATTTAAAAGTAGATAAAATTATGTGGTCGTTTCAAAACAGGCAGCTTTTGGCCCTAAACTAATGGGAGGCGATGTCTTTATGTTTTACAGCAGTGGTTGAAAAATGCCACCTCCTGGTGGCAGTTTAAGGTATAACATTCACTGCTAATTCTATAATTTACATTCTTGGAGTCAAATGATGGAGGGGGGGGGGGCACATAAAGTTGTAAAGGGACAATTCCAGGCAGAGAAATCATACCAATTAAAAGCTTTAAATTTGGATTAATCACTCAATTAGACCTATTGGCACCGAATGTCAGTCCAGATCTTGTGTTATTTGCATACCTAATCCTTTCCCCCCTATTTCCTCTCCTTAAGAATGCCTTCTTGACAACTACCACTGAGACTATTTCTGATCAGGCTTTGATGAACAGTAGATGGATCAATTGCAGGGCCCGATGCATGTCTCAGATCAGCATTTTAACAGACTCTTGTTTAAAGTTTTTATCCCTCAAGGTTGTACAGAACGTATAGATAATAAAGCAGGATATGCTCAGTGGCGGCGGGAGCTCAGGAAGACCTCCGCTCAGTCTGACACCATCAAGTGCCTTTATTCTTTATCTTGGTTATATTTCTTCAGCAAACGGGCCTTCATCTGGGTGAAAACACGGTCCATGAACACACTGAATCTCTGCTCCTTAAGGGGTCTTCGACATGTGGTGTTCCAGAAGTAGAAAACGTCCACTCAGGGTGAGAGTGGAAAATTCCACCAGTAAATCTTCAACAATAGGAGGAGTCCTCAGTAACCTGGCAGATGCAAGAGCTCAAATTCAATCCAAGTCAGACAAAAGAAAAGACAACAGTGAAATCAACTAATGATAACATATATGCATCTTCAAAGGGACAATTTTTAGTGGCCTGTATTTTACAAATCCAAAAAGGTTCATTTTGGTTAAGACTTCTTTGTCTAGTACCTCTCCGTACTGAAAGAATAATGTGGTTAATTCAAGCCCCTTATAGTGTAGAAGGATTATTGTTATGAAAGTCCAGGTAGTGCTTAGCCATGGGGTAAATAATGTTACCTGTGCGTATGGCATATTCGTGTTCTGCTAACCTATACAACCATCTTTTTATTCTATCAATGTAAAAAAACACTTTGCAGCTGGGACACTGGCCTAAAGATTAAAAATGAGGTTTTAAAATTAAAATGGTTTATAGTAAACTCATTTTGTGAAGCAGAATCAACAAATGTCACACTTTGTACTACATTTAAGCAACGATTGCAATGAGCTTTAGGTTAAATACAACAATTCTTTGAGAATAAACTTATATAATTTCCATATGAAAGTGCCTTGAAGTTTTTGGATATCTTAGTGTACATGTATTCCTTCCAAAGACCATCTAAAATGGGAGTGTTCTGAGTTCAGGAAGCCTTCCTTCTTAAAACAATTTGAAATATGTTAGGCCTTCAAACTGTGTTGTCTTTGGCATTTTGTGTAGATTCAACTAAATAAATGGGAACACATTATGTGTTTTTGTGACAGGCTGCTGGTAACAAACTTTTATTATATAGACACACAACACCGGCTCATCCCTTAAGTTAAGTGCCTTTCTTATGCTTGAGCGATTCAAAGGTCAGTGTAAGGTGGCTAAAATAGTAGAGTTCAAGGACTCCACTGTAAATTAGTGTAAAAGCAGCCAATGCCAAAAGAAAAAGTTTGAAAACCCTTCAGAAAGCTGAGAGAATTATTGCTCAAGATCATTTTAAAACATTACGAGAAAGTCTGGCTGCTTGGAAGCAATTTTTTTTCTTTTCAGATTAAGGAGCATGCTTAATCAGACCTAACCCCCGAGTTGTGCTTTTGTTTCAATCTTACAGCAAATTATTTCATATAAAATATATTTCAGTCATAAAATTTGCCAGGATGTCTACTAATGACCTCCTCCTTTTTATTTATTCATTTAATTTATTATTTTACTTTACTGGGAAAGTCCTCACTGATCAACTATTTCTAAATATCCAAATCTCTCATGAGTTCATTTCAGAAACTGAAATGACATCCAGCACAACTTTCGAGAGATGTGAAGCTCGGTTCACTGGTGCCAGGTTTCTGTGAGGTGTACTTGATTTACTGGGTTTACTTTTAGATCAAGGAGATGACTAGTTAGATTACTGGTGCCTGTTTTAGGACACTGATCCTTGTCCCACTGTATCTGGTGATCTGTTTGCTTTGAGGTGCTGCCAAATGGTGTAGTGAGTTGACAACTCTCACTTGGTACTGCACTTGGTAACTCTCATATGAAACGGTATTCATTACCAACAACGTGTATGTTTTTGTGTATAAACAGTCAGTGTATGCAGGCATGTTCTTTGACTGTGTATCTGTCTTTGTAACTTTATATTGTCTCCTGTTTCTGTACAAAGCAAGCATGTGTGTGAGCAACACCTAGGCAGGTTGCACACTCCTGGGCCCTGGATTCATATCCAATATCACAAAGACATAAACTCTTGCCTTGTACAACAATCTGCTTTAGTTCGCATCCCTCAGGAGTCATGTAATCTGTTGCTGCCAGCCCACCTGCCACCCAATAACCCCAGAGTTTTCTGTCCCTTGTTCTGTCATTGGCTTAGAGGCACATAAGCTGGAGAACCAGGGCAATAAAAGGAAGGAAGAAAAACTGCACCGACCACTTGTTCTGAGGGACGGAGTGAAGAATCAAGTGTCATCAACAGGTAAGATGCCCTCTGTGCTATTTGTCTGTGATGCAAGATAAATGATCAGCACTTCACCCGTTTTGCCTGAATTCTTCCATTAGATTATTGTGCCCAGCCGTCAATATGCCACCCCTTCGGGCTGTTGTGCTGACCACTCTCTGCATGGCCCTCATGGCCATGCTGGCAGCTGGTGCCAGAACCACACGCTGGCCCAAACCCCAGAGCACCAAGAAGCCACCTCGAGCTGGCGCCAGCGGTGATGGAGGTGGACGATTTGGACGAACCACGACAACGACCCCATCCCCTACAAGCAGCCTGAACACTGAAGAAACAACTGACATTATGATGGATGCATATTCCCTGCCCTCTACAGATAGCACGACATACTCCATTGACACATACCCCACTGAATTTCACACTGATGCTATAGTGCCCCCTGGGAACATCCTTTCAAACTTTACCCTTGACTACAACGAATGCTTCTTCAACTTCTGTGAGTGCTGTCCACCAGAAAAAGGTCCCGTAGGGCCTATGGGAGAAAGAGGGCCAACGGGGCCACCAGGTGAGAAGGGCATTCCAGGTGAGACGGATTTTAACTTTTTTTATTGTAAGGGAAATTACAGTTTAAGTCAAAGATTTTATTCTTTTTACTCGCGTGTGTTGTCAGGGTTGCCAGGAGAGAAGGGAGAAACAGGGCCCAGAGGACCTCCCGGACCAGCAGGATTACCTGGAGCCAATGGACTCAATGGCGACATAGGTACAACGAGGCTTGACAGCAGGAGAGTTCTTGAATGTCTAAGGGTTTCTCTCTCTGTGTCTCTCTCTCCTTTTGTGCGAAGCGCTGTTTTGTATAAGTACTTTTTGGATGTCATTTTCTACGCTTTATTTATCAAAACTGCTGCAGGTGAAAAAGGTGATCCAGGACCTGCAGGTCTACCTGGTACCCCTGGTATGCCAGGAAAACCTGGAGAAAAGGGTGTGTAGTTTCCTGTAAGAACCTGGCTACACATGTGCAAAAGTCATGATTTATAGTTATTGTTTCTCAAAGTGCATTGAGGTACATAATAACATATTTTCATTCAAACCTTTCTTCCTAAATAAACATAAACCCTCCACACACAGGTGATCCAGGCCCCAAAGGAGAGAAAGGTGAACGTGGCTTCCCTGGTCTAAAAGGGGACCCAGGAGAAAGAGGAGAGCCTGGCCTGAATGGGACTAAAGGCATCCCTGGCCCAGAGGGGCTGATGGGGCCCCCAGGGATTCCTGGGTCAAAGGGTCAGAAAGGTGAACAAGGGCAGCCGAGTGAGTGTTTGCCAGGTGAGAAAGGAGAGAAAGGTGATCATGGACCCCCAGGTCTAAGAGGTGAGATGGGCCCCCCAGGACTGAATGGAGCTGACGGTGCACAGGGAGAACGGGGGGAGCCAGGGCCTCCAGGAGGGAAGGGTGATACTGGACCCAGAGGCCTCCCAGGTGGGAGGGGACTGGCAGGGTTGAGGGGAGAGAAGGGGCCTAAAGGTCCTCGTGGGCCTCGGGGTCCCAAAGGACCTCCGGGTCAGAGTGCCGTTCAGGTTCGATCTGCCTTCAGTGTAGGTTTGTTCCCCAGCCGCTCCTTCCCTCCGCCGGGCCTGCCTGTGAAGTTTGATAAGGTGTTTTACAATGGGGAAGGACACTGGGACCCGGCACTCAATAAGTTCAACGTCACATACCCCGGGGTCTACCTATTCAGCTATCACATCACTGTGCGCAACCGGCCTGTGCGTGCAGCCCTGGTGGTTAATGGAATGCGGAAGCTACGGACAAGAGACTCTCTGTATGGCCAAGACATCGATCAGGCATCTAATCTCGCGCTGTTGCAGTTGAACGAAGGTGACCAGGTGTGGCTGGAGACACTGAGAGACTGGAATGGAGTTTACTCCAGCAGTGAAGATGACAGCACGTTCTCTGGCTTCTTACTTTACCCAGACATAAAGACCAAACCTACTGAGCTGACAAACCTCTGAATGCATCCTTGACTGAGCTCTGATTTGAGCCTCTCGCAGACTCTGCAACTTTCAGCCTTTTGCACTGCTCTGTCATTTTAATGTGATTCAGCTAAGCACTGCTGCTCAGTATCTGCTAGCTCCCATGCTAATCAAACCAAATGCTTTACTTGCCTTGCTGTACCTGGAGACGGGTGAGGCCCAATTAATCTTCTGTATGCAACATTTCAGCTCTTTGTAACACTGCATTAAAATTGACTCTGCTTGAAACTGATGACCCTTGGGTTGTATTTACACAGAAACAGCTTATACACTCATTTAAAAGCTATTTGCCATTGCAAAGAGAAGGGAAAAGCTCAACGCCAGTGAACCATTTGTATTACTTGGACATAATTTAAATAAATGACGTATTGCATTTGTTTCCCACTAGAGGGCGCAAGGTGTTCAATTTTTGGACAGAAGCTCTGGAGATTAATACACAAAGACAGTAGGCTAGAAAAACATAATGGTCCCACAAATATTTCAGGTAAAGATTGAAAGTGATACCTCTGTCGTGATGTTATTGAAAAAACTGCACACTACGGCAACGATATACGACAAGGAGAAAAAGGCAAGTCCGGATGATTCACTGGAACGCAGAAAGTAATATGATTTAAAAACCACATTATATATACATGTATGTACACATATATAATTGATATTACACCCCCATAACGTCATACACCTTAGTCCTGAGCAGAGATGATAACCCTCTGCAGTAGATCAAGCTGCACCATAAATTATACTCTAATGCTCCCACACTGCACAATGAAAAATAGAATAGAATAGACTTTTACAAATACTATATCTCATTAGACGTTAAAGAGTCAGGACCTCTCACCAGATTATAGCCGATAATAACTCACTTACTTTTATACAGCAGCAATTCATTCTGAAGATAAATTACATTCAGTACATTCGGTATACACTCAGCCACACCGAGATGCTCTGAGACTTTTTATGTTGTGACGTGTTCGTTAAATGTAGGAGGCAGGGGAGCTGCATTAGCTGGTTTTAAAGCTTTTCTTTATGCAAGGTTGTAATTAGGCACAGTCACATATTTTCTAAGCACATATGATACACTTACACATACAACAAAATGTATAAGCAAGATGAAGTTTTAGATACTAATAATGTAACTTGTGCAACAATTTTTACAGAAATGTATCCTCAGATTAGTGATCAGTGTATCTAAGTATCAACATTTCATTGGGAGTGAAACAAATAAATGAGATTTAAATCATTTTAATTTATAAAAACTATTAAATAAATATATTCTTCAGGGCTTTCTCCCACTTGGAGTCTTAAATAACAACAAAGCTTTAAAATTGGACATATACCTGAGAAGTGTATTTTCACTCTTCAATGCAATTTAATAAAAAAAAGTACTTCGTGTGTGTATTCATTTACAAATCTGCGTAACACTTTGATTTACTCTGGAGAACATGCGTTGCCTGAGGGGGATTTATATTTCAGGTTGTACACTCAACCAAGACTGCTGCCTGTAGGAAGATAAACAGTTACTATAATCAAAAACACTGTATCATAGCAGACACAGAGGGTTTCTATTTACACTGATGTCCGAATTTTAAGGCAGCATTTTTTTTCTCTGGTGTCTTTCATGAAAAGATTTAGGAGGCAGGTAATGTTTTTCTTTTTCAGGTCTATCATCCACACTGCAATTTAAATACAACTGTAAATACAATTGTGAAAACTTTGAAAAGAATTATGTAGTATTTATGTAGCTGATCACCAGTGATTATTCAAATAACATTTAAATACAAAAAACATTTAAATTGTTCAGACAAAGTTAGAATTTTCAACACCAAAACTTTCCCCGCTCTTTTTTTTTTAAATTTTCTTTTAATTTCATCCTGATCAAACACCACCAGACTTGGTTAGCAATCAAGAAACATTAATGTTTGGTCAAAATGAAGAACCTTAGAATTACTAAGAACTTTAGACCTAGTTTGGAAATCTCCTTATCCTTACCAGAGTGACATTTGAAGAACTCGAGTTAAACTGACATGTTTTTTTCTTTCTACCTAATTATAACGGTGAATTAAAGAGTAAATGACAGCTTTATAATAAGGAGTCACTGATGCTGATGCTATCAAACTTGATAAAAATAGTCTCCAGTGCAACTCCATCAAATTGGATGTGACAGAAATGAAGTACAAACAATAGCTGCTTTCGTTTAAGTAGTATTAGGCGTGCTCAGCAACAGCCTGTTCCCTGTATAGGAACCTTCAGACAGGAAGTGGTGAAGGTAGAAATATCTCTCAACTGGAAAAGTTTTATTGATTGGAAGATTGACTGGAATATTATGAATTAATTTACTTTTATGAGGAATATTGAAGGGAAACCTGTTAAAGAGGAAAGCCCAGAATAACATCTCCATCTACTGGTGAAGGATGTATATTTCTGTCAAAGTTCCACCTTATTCATGCTGCTGTTCATGTTGATGGTGGTGTGTGTGCGTTTGTTAAATGTTATTTTGCTTGTTTGTTTATAGGCCTATCTGCGGATATGTGTGCATAAGTGTGCGTGTGTGTGTGTGTGTGTTTGCATTTATGTATTTTCCTACTACTCTGTGTGAAAATATAAATAACTACCTTGGCGGTGTGTGCAGTGTAATCTGCTCCCAACAGGCTGGATTCCCACTGTGAGAAAGACAGTATATTGTTCCTGCAGCACTACAGATAACAACTCATTAGCATACTGAATCATTTGGCAGCAAGAGCCACTCTGCCACCCATCTGCACTGAGCTGATAAACACACACACACACACCAGCTCTCTCTCTCACACACACACACACACACAGATCCATGCAGTGGGCATACGCATACACACAACGCTGCTCTCACAAACACACACACACCCGCAACAATCTTCCTCTCATTCGCTCTCTTTCAATCCCTGTACACTCCCTGTATCCCTCTCATTTGTGAGTCTGTGTCTTTTTGGAGAGTTAGGAACACTGGAGCAGGTAAATGTTTGGCAGGCACTAACCCAGAGAACCCCTCCGCAGAGTCCCAGCACAGCCAGAGCACAGCACGGGAGAGGTCTCCAAACACCTGGATGTCTCTGATGCTCTCTGGAAGCAATTATAGCTTTCAGAAATGTCTAAGTGCTGATTCTGTTGTAGCAGTGGTGGCACAGTCCTCTGTGAAAACTTATGGGATATAGGGAAGAATCCTTGAAAAAAAAGTGCTTAAGCTACACCTACAAAGCTAATTTTTTTTATTAATGAACACAGGCTGGGGAGCATAACTTCAATAAGTAAAGAATTTATGGGCGGTGGAGTCTTGATCAGTGTGGCTGTTTCACAGTGTGTACAGACACAGCAGCAGACAAACGAATGCAGTGGAGGTTGTCAAAACCACTTTCACAATGGCAGGATATCCTGAAGGTCACCGAGCCATGTTAACCTCCACAGGAAGTTGTCACTTGGTGGGAGGAAGAGAGGATTCCAGCATTCATTGGAGGAGTTTCTCTGAGGAGGGCTGGCTTTAGCTATAAACCAAGCAGATATGGTGGGAAACAGCTGCGAGGAATGTCATTATAGGAATTAATCACTGAGATTATGCAACTCTTAAATATGGTGTAAAATTTGGAAAATATTTCACATAGTATGAGAAGGGCCACAAGACTACCGTATGAACTCAGCTGACTTGAAATGCACTGCAGTCGACCCACAGCGTGTTTGAGTGAGATCAAATATACAAGACTTTCCCTCTGTTTGTTTTATTCATTTTTTTAATATAAAATTCATCAATTTAACATTGGATATATTTATAGATACAGCTATAATACAACAAATATGTCATTACCAAACGTACAATGTCCCTTTACTGCAATTCATAAAATACCATAGTTACCAAAGGTACCAATATAGGCTACTAGGTCCTGCTGAAAAAGCAACAACAGTGAGCAATACATAAGTGTCTTTGTCAGAAAACTGCTGGTGTTCTTATGATATTAACACTGTGTGGTGATGGTGTGCATGTGTCTGTTTGCACGTGTGTGCGATCCAGATATTAGTCACGTTGCGGGGCCCTAAATCTGTTTATACACTCAGATTATTGGCATTTCCTTTCCTTAAGAGAACAAAAGGCACATCTCCATTAAGTGCATCATTAACTTCTAAAATGAAGACAAGTTTCAAAGGAGAGTCAGGGTTAAGGTTGGAGAAGCTGGAACTGCTGTTAAGGTTAGAATCGGCTTCCCGGATGGCTGTCACGATCTGAGACCGCTTCAGTATACGACTGCTGTGCTTAGAAGAATTTGCAATATCATTAGTTTTGCAAGATGTTTAAATTTGACATGACAATAATAGTAATGTCATATTAATTCATCTTTAATTCTGATTATTGT
Source organism: Maylandia zebra (assembly GCF_041146795.1). Classification (NCBI taxonomy): domain Eukaryota; kingdom Metazoa; phylum Chordata; class Actinopteri; order Cichliformes; family Cichlidae; genus Maylandia; species Maylandia zebra. Next base: position 19,698,961 of record NC_135184.1, read on the forward strand.
GTTTTTGTTTCCTTTTTCTTCAATGAATTGCACTCAAAATACTAGCGGAGAGAATCTGAAACCACATCTGTACAAAAGTGTACAAAATAAGAACAATTACATAAAGCAGTATCGTATGCGTATCAACAGTAAGCTATCAGTGGTCAACACCAAGATGTGGTGACACAGCCCGTCTCCGGGAAATCAGTGTAAGTCATTTTCATATACTCTTAAGTCATGGATGTGCAACTTTGTGCGTGTGTGTGTGTGCGCGTGTGTTTTAATGTGTCGTCTGTACATGTAAGTGTAGAATATGGCAATGAAGGGATTTATTTGTGTACCTTACTAAACTACAACTGATTTACAGTTAAAAAAAACCCCAAACAAACAAAACAAAACACTGCAACATTCATATAAAAAAGGACTGCATGAGTCATGTCGTGATTTCATTTGACCCACACTTTGTACACTGCATGTCTTGTACCTCCACAGCAATTTCAAATAGATATATTCATTCCAGGCAGTGTGATTGTTTTCTGCTGTCTGCTGACACATTTGGTGACATTTTCTCATCACCAAAGTGTAACAGAAGTCAATTGTACCACAATTGATGTACTTATACGTTCAGTCGCTTGCTTTACTTCTTTTTTCTTTCCTTTTTTTTTTAGTTCATCTAATTTCTCCTCCTTCTTGTCATCCTGTCTCCTAAAAGACAATTTTGCTAGTAAACCCACTGACAAACACACTATGGTACATCTTAATCCACATGACTTGAATTTGAGTCACTATTATTACATTGTGCAGTGGAAATATATATGCTATTTACAATGCATACGAATCGCATGGGTACAATTAGGGTCCACTCAGTGTTTTTATGGCCTCAGAGTGAGGCAAATTTTCCTTTGTGTCTTTAAATTAAAACACCGAACTTGTCGAGGATAAATCTCCTGGTGTGCTTGTTACTTTCGGCGCCGTGCAAGCAAGGTGGATCAATTCCAGTGGCATCATATTGTAATTAATAGTGTCATCAGTGAAACATTGATCCTCTGAATAAAACGCTTGTCGTTTGAGTGACGATTGCCTGATTATTATTAGTTTTTGTTTCTTTGCTCTTTCTTTCATATATTGGGGTGTTTTCTATTGTGTAAGGATATCCAGTCTTTGGCGCTTTCAAAGCACTGAAATCCGCAGGTCTATCAAAGACATGAGACATGCAGAATTTACAAGTCTTAAATTCATCAAACTGTTCAGCGTGGAGACGAGAACACGCTCGTCGTCCATTTTGGACAGCACTATCTCAATATGCGGAGCTTAATTCTCCTTTCTACACTGATGACTCAAAAATTACAGGGTCTGAGTGTGTCCGCCTCGTTTTTCTTTTTTTAGTTCCTCCATTTCACTCTCAGGTGCTGTGTTGTTGTTTGTTGGCGTCAGCATCATCGGCGACTGGAGTTATCTAACGGGCGTCCATTGCGCCTCAGATCCCTAGTAGCTAGATGAAGTGGGGGTCCGCGAGATGTTGCTAGAGTCCTTGGAGCTGGAGGCGAGTCCTGGTCCTCCATGAAGCTTTCAGGACTGCCTTCAGCATCGCCATCAGGTAGGCTTCCGCAGCTGGAGCCTGGCGACATTGTCTCCAAAAGATCATCCCTGGCTAAGCCCACTACTGTGTCCTGGTGCGGTTCACCCTGAGGGCCCCCCTCGTGGGCGGCAACCCCAACCAACAGCCCTGTGTCCCCATCAGTTGTGCTGCCAACATTCCTCCCACCATCCTGATCCTCGAGGAGGTTGGAGAGGAAACTGATGTACTTCATAGCGAGCCGCAGTATCTCGTTTTTACTCAGCTTCTTGTCGGGAGGGTGGGTGGGAATGAGTTTACGAAGCTCTGCAAATGCCCCATTTACATTCTGCTGCCGCCAACGTTCACGACTGTTTGTGAAGATGCGACGTACAATCTTTGGCTGGCCAGCTAGCAGAATGGAAAGAAGGAGAAAAAGACAAGAAAAGGGGAGAGTAAGGAGACAAGGCACCAACACATTTGCAAAAAAACCAATGAAATGCAGAGCTGAAGCAGAAAATATGGTTTGTAAAACAATAAATCAACAGAAGCGCAAAAGTAAGAGTGGGAGAAGAAGCAGCAGGAGATGCACAACATTTATTTGCGAGAAAGTACAGGATGAAAATAACAAACTTCAACAAATTCTAAAGCAGTAACTTTTAAAATTGTCCTCCGTATATGGCCACAGATTTTTTTTAGCTGATGGATCAGATGTGTGCCATATGTGATACAAGTGAAATGGTTGGTGTGGCATGCCAATCTCCTTAAAGGTTGTCAGGGAGCATGTGTGCTCCCTATTTGACATTCTAAATATTTTTTATTTAGTTAGTCATAGTAAAATGCTTCACTGCAGGTAGTCACATCCTCTCACCCTTCAACAATGGTGTCTTCTAAGCTATTGTTGCCCTTGGAACACACCCAGTCTATCTTAATCCTTCAGCCCACTCTGCAGTAAAACCTTGGCATGGAGGCAGGAGCACCCCCATCCTCCACCCCTGTACATGGCAGCGAGTGGGCAGCAGTGGAAAGGATGTTTCAAATGAAATAAACCCCAAATCCGCCTGAAAAGGGTTTACTTTAATGGCATGCAGGTACATGTATTTGACATTCAGATTAGCATTTATTTAGCCCCGTGAATTATGATGCATTTATTCTTCATGGGTGAAGCCCTTTCTGAATTTTCCTTTGGCAAGGCATCTTCTGCGAGACTCAGATTAGGTACGGTATAGCTCCATGTCAGTGAATGAATGACAATGGTGATGGAGAAGGGACGTTTGGGGGGGGGACTAAACTGGCAGAAGGAGGACACGGCAGAAGTGCATCTTACCATACTTATAAAGATCTAAAATGCGCCTACCCTCGTCGAGTTCAACCTCATAAGGCGCCGGGCGGCGCTTTACCCTGTTGCTGGGGTACATGCTGTACTGCTCCGACTCTCCTCCGAGACTATGTCAACAGAAAGGAGACAAAAGGTGCACAGGTACATTAGGTCACATGAATTCCACTGTACACAGTTTCCTTCATTGCTTCTAAAAGATCTTAATGCTCTCCACTCATTGCAGCAGGACACACACACACACAAACACACACATCTGTCACATATGCACATGCTCAATAATGTAAACATAACGTAACCTCAGTAATACAAAAAGCATCTTGTCCCCTATCCTTTTACAGAAAGGCATAATTGTGTCTAATAACCATCAAACTTTCTATGTGCATTCATGAAACTGTATGTTTTTTGTTTTGATTCCCCCCCCCTTCATTCAGCCTTTACCTGTTGATGGCGGCGAGAGGCTGTGCCAGGTTGTAGAGCATCGCCCGCGCTGGGACAGGGAACGCGTTTGGGCTCAGTTGGACCATTCGAGCGTCGTCTCGTTGCGGCGGCGGCAGCGGCAGCGGTGGAGGTCTGCGAAGTTCCGTGATCGGCACCAAATGGCTCTCAGTCCTCTGTTGCACCGCTTTTATAGCGTCCCTCCTGGAGAGCTCGATCACCGGCACTTCCCTTTTCAGGTCAAGGGCGTTGTGAGAGGCAGTTTCCTTGGCAACGCCGTTGATGATGATGCTGATGCTGGTCCCGTTGTTCGAGTTCTGCAGAGGAACGTCATCCGTCTCCTCAACCCCCTTGAAGCTCCCTCCCCTCTCCTCCTCCTCATCCTCCTCCTCTTCTTCCTCCTCCCCCTCCTCTCTCCTCGGCTCCCCGTCCTCCTTGCATCCGTTCTGTCTGGAGATGATGGCGGAGTCCTCCTGTTTATTAGGACCGGACCCTGCATCGGGACTTTCGGGACAAAGCTCCTGTTGCCGCTTTTCCATCATTTTTATGCCGTCACCACTCGCTAGAGTCCACTACGTCCTAAATGAGATTTCCCTCGATTAATCCATAGTTCAGTGCATCGTTTGTGGCAAAATGTCAGATATAACCACGCATTTGCTGTCCACGCAAGCCTAAAGAAAATTAACAATAAAACATCATCACCGAGCTATTATCCTGGCTCGTATCCTTATTCAAAGTACTGTTCTTAAACTGTAAATGATATGAATACTGTAAAGCTTAAATTAGCAAATTGAATGAGCAATTAGATGACCCCCCCCCCCCTCAGGTGACACATTTTATTCGACATTTTTCAAACTGAATAAGAAAAGGCCAAAGATTTTCCTGCGATATTGTTCCATGACAAAGAAATAACTCGGCACTCTATGACCATCACATTCAAACATCTCGCAGTTTTCCAGGATCAAACCATTATTTCTCAAACTATCCAAGGTGAGAGTGTTTTCAAGCTAAATAGAAACACGATGAATTCTTTTCAGGGCTCACTGGATTTTATTTTGTTTGAAATTTCCACGGTTGATTATTTTGTCACCATTTAATTTACAGCTGCAGGTGTAACCCGTTATTGTATTTATTTTATTAGGAGTCTTGTCTGCTCCTGTTTGTTTTATTGCTATTATGAAGCTCTTATCAAACGCTTGCATGGCCTTCACTGCTACAGTTAAGGCGTTACGCCTATATCTTACAGGGACGTTAGATGTCCGCGTTAATTATAAGATCGGAAATTAGAAGCATCATTTTCGCTACTGTTAAATGTAAAACTATCGTGGAGGAAAGCTGTGGATGCGAGGACTAAAAGGAAGGTTGATAATGACCACTATTCGTCGAAGTTAAAAAAATAAGAAAAATAAAAATCCACCTTTCTGCTTTTCCTTCCTCCCCTTGCAAATGAAAAATAATAGTCCAAAAAATGCTCGAACGTGATCGTTTTCACGCGCAAAGAATTAATAGCAGGTTGTCTAATTTTTTTTTTTGTTTTATCGAGGGTAAGGCCATATTAGTGCTGGTGTTAACACCGAAAATCAGGAGTTTCCCACAATGACCAGTTTCAGGTGTTTCAGACGTAACTCATTTGATAAATTTCCTGGAAATGTTTTTCCTTTTAAACGAACGGCAGACGGAGAATTAAAAAAGAAAACGCACCATAATTTCTGGGAATTCTCCAGCAGGCCTCGCATCCGTTATTTCATGCCGTAGACTCCAACCATCCGATCGGACAATAGCAGAAAATATAGGCTAAAAATGTCGCTCATTACAGCAATAAAACCAAGACGAACGCGCTCAAATTACCGCGTACAGAGCGAAAAATGCGCTGGTTTAAATGAAGAGATGTGTTTTGGGGGGGACTTACCGTTCCAGCCGTGTTGTTGATGTTACTGTGTAAGTGGAGCCATTTTGTGAGTGGGTCATCCATGTCTGAGGTTTTTCTTTTTTTTTCTCTCTCTACCAGTTGTGGAGTAGTGTGTGTATGTGTGTGCGTGTGCATATGTGTGTATGCGTATGTGTGTAGCTGAGTTATTCCTCGCCGCATCCAGTGCGCTCCCTCAGTATGGGGAGCGGAACACAGGCCGCAATGTGGCCGAGTGAGATAAGCGCACGGCAGCGGCCTCTTCATTCCCGATAAGCCCCTAAACCCATTATTTATGAAATGATTCATTATTATTTGGCTGTCGTGGGCTATATAGTCTTGTGGAGGGCAAAGCATTTAAAAAAAAAAAAAAGCAAACAGGCACATCGCAACGGCCTGTATCAACGTGAGGTGGTGTAGTGTAGCCTGAGCTACAGTTGAGGTGTTTTAATTTTAATTTTTTAATTTTTTACGCAATAAACAAAAGCTCAGGTTAAGCTTTTGACCTATTTATATTTTCAACAAAGGTTTTTTTTCCCCGCTAAGCTCATTTATCCTGCAATAAGATAACTGATAATAACAGAGGGCCCTCTACCTTTTTTCTTTTTGTATTATTTATATTATTTTATTTTTTTGTTCAGTTTATTCTGCCCATTAATCCATATCCATTTCTGCGCCCCGAGGATGAATGCGCCACTGATACAATGGGCTGGTAAAAATGAGGTGGTCTAATCATTTTGACACTATTAATTGATATTTCTTTATCGATAAACACGTTCATAATAAAATGTGCTTTGTGTGTGTGTGTGTGTGTGTGTGTGTGTGTGTGTGTGTGTGTGTGTGTGTGTGTGTGTGTGTGTGTGTGCCATTGGAAATGTTGGGGATGGGGCCGGCGGTTCCCCCGGGTCCGTGGGGAGTCGTGGCTCGGGGAGATAAAAGCGGATCGGCTTCTGGTCACATCAGATAAACGAGCAGAGCATCAACGGTGACATGCTATCAGAGTACATTCAGTAGAGCATAAATGGTGGCAGGTACATCCTAATAACGGATTTTTAACACATTTCAAAACACTTTGCGAAAGTAGAAAATAAGCGCATTTAACCAAATGAGCAGGATGATTGAAGCTATAGATAGATAGATAGATAGATAGATAGATAGATAGATAGATAGATAGATAGATAGATAGATAGATAGATAGATAGATAGATAGATAGATAGATAGCGTTTCCATGGTGAATTAATGATTTAAAGATCGAACTCCACACTGAGTCACGACCAGAGGCGGAGCCAGACATTTGAAACACCCGGGGCTTAGCCCTAAAGGGTAGTATGCATGTGGGATTTTTTTTTCTTTTTTTTGGGGGGGGGGGGTAGTAGAAATGACTGAAAGATTAATAGGCTCTGTTTTGAGTTTTGTTCAAAAAAGAGTAACTTCATATAGGGAAAAATATATATCACATGTGCAGGACACCTTAAACTAGTTTTTTAATTAAGCGGCAAGGCAGAACAAAACCGGGGCTGTATCAAGACATGAGGACTAAACCCCAATTCAACCAGACCCTCTGTTCTGTCCTCATTCTCCATCTCCCTCTCTGTTCCTCTCTCTCCCTCTCTGTGCTGACAATCATCAAATATACAGTTGAAACCAGATATTTACAAACTCTTCAGATCAAAACACAAACACTTTTTTAATTGTAACATCAAATCAGACTAAATGTTTATTTTTTTAGATTGATAAATATAAAAAACATATTTGTTAACTCTAAGAGTAAAGAGAGAAACTATCTGTATTTCTTAATTGCAAATGGCACCAAATTGTATTCAAAATTGAGCCACACTTATGGAGCTCCACGATTCTTTTCCTGGTGTTTTGGTTGATGTCTCTTGATTTTCCCATATTTTCAATATTTATCTAAAACAAAAGTTTACTCTAAATTGATGTTGTACAGTAAAAATGTTTTATGTTTTCTCCCTAAAGTGTATGTAAATATCTGGTTACAAATGTGAATATCCTGCTGTGTACTGAAATCCCTCTTGTTTTGCATAGAAATATACTGAACAACATACAAAGCATAATATATAAAATAACATTTACCTGAGTTTTTTCTTTGAAAGAACCCTCTAATGTCCATTCTTATATTTCAGTACATAACTGAAACCGATTTAGTCGGGGAGGGTAAGAACTGAAAATATGAAATAAACACACGTAAGCTAAGATTCTAAAAAAAATAGCATTTGTTCGGCTTTTCATTTCGCCATTTGTTGATTCACTTGAAGAGCAAGTAAGGTAATATTGGTCAAGTGATCAGTTTCATATCAATCTTTCGTGATGCACCGTCATATTTACATTATTTGTACGGTGTGAATGATTTGCTTTGGTACCTGGTCAAACTTAAGCTCTCCTTAGTATGGCTGGCTCCGTTTCTCCAACAGCGCACTCACAGGCAGCAGCTGCCCCGCCCCCTCGCTCAGTCGCTTAGTGCCTGAGCTCGGATCATACCAATATCAGGGGGGATTCACGCACAGTCCTAAATTCCCACAGTGTGCACTATGTGCTTCGAATATTGTGTGTACTTTTTGTTTTATACAGTTGTCAGCCAGGCATCTAACTATGAAAAAATTACACTCCAAAAGACCCCGGGCTTCTGACAAAACAACCCGGGCTTAAGCCCAGTAAGCCACCCCCACGCTCCGCCCCTGGTCACGACCCTATAGCAGGTCTGTTGAAGCAGAAGTCACGACCGTGATCCTACATCCTGTTCTGTGCCTGAAACAATTCCCTTTCATGTGCTTATTTTCATAATCTTCCGCTGAAACGTCACTCTTCTGCGTAAAAATGCAACAAACAGTCATTAATCGAGAAACTAAATTAATGCACGTGACTGGAAACTTTAAATAAAACATATAATACGCCATAACAGAGTAAGCATTTCTAAGTGTGCGATTTAGTTGTGGAATGAATGTGAATGATTAATTAATTTGTTAAATTAAAGGATAAACATTTCGACAAAATAAATCTCTATATTATTTTATTTAGAAGCAAAACGGCACCCGGTTCATAAAAGAGTACTTGATACAACACAAGCAAAATGAAGAGACCATACAGAGCCCCAGGGAAATATGATGCCCTGAAGAAAAAAACAAACAAACCCAAAATGAGATAATTTTTTTTTCTTTCTTTACACACCAGCTCAAGGGTCTATTGATCAAGCATGTGCCACACCCCTACAGATAATCAATTATTTGACCAATAAATAAATAAATAAATAAATAAGCAACAGTACTTAAAAATATATATCTGTATACAATTTCAAATAAGTGACAAAATACAATTCCAATCACTAACCATTTGAGATCTCGTGCTCTGTGTGACATAAAGAGCAAAATGAATCACAAGAAAAATTCACGACAACTAAAAAAGAAGAAGAAAATAAATCATTTTACAAATTGAAATTGCATTAGGTTTGAATTTTTCTTAACTTTCAAATACATTAAACTTTTCTAACTTGCCTACTCTGTGTACGGTTGGATTTGTATGTAATGTGCTTTAGTTTCTATTGCAATCCTTTGTGATGTCACATAATTAAACGTTGATTTGCACTATGAGAAAAGAAGCCCTCACCCTGTTTTTCCATCTACGCATTTGCAAGTGTGCTGCACTGACTACAGCACGTCTACCATTTGTTGCAGTCAGTCCGCAGTGTTTGTAGCAGTCAGTTACTCTGCGTGTCTCCAGGAGAAGTGGCTGTGTGCCATGCCTGTCCTGTCAATCAGCGCTGATTGCGTCGGGCGGGCATGATTCGAAGGGAAGCAGTGCTTTCCCTGGTCATGAGCCGCGTCACCTGGTCTAAAGTGAGTCCGGCCACTGCTTCTCCATTCACCTGCAGAATTTCGTCACCGATGCCAAGGAGGCCTACGTACGGGCCTTCTCCGCTGCCATCACCCACTTTTTCAACATATACACCTGCACAAAGGAGAAAAAAGAGAAGAGAAGAAAGATGAATAGAAAGAAATGAGTTAGAAGTAAATGTGTCTTTGGGTTCATAGAATTTCTACTCTTTTTATTATTACAAAAAATGAAATTGAAAATGTAAAAACATACCTGTGTCTGGTCGACCTTTGCCCCTTGAAATAACAAAACCATAAGGACCGTTTGGGGGTTTGATGAGCTCCAGGAGGATACTCCCATCAGGGAAAGCCTGAGTGGCCCGGCCCACCGGACGTGCGATTCTAGAGGGAAGTACATCTTCAACGCTCAAGGCCCTGTGAAGCTCAAGCTGAGGGCTGTCAGGGCTGAGGAAGCAGAAATTCATTATTTCAATAAGAGTGTGAGAATTTATATAAGTCATCTTCATCACTCAGTTCTTCTGCTTGGTTTTGTTTGCCACAGTCACCTACCTGAGTGCCAGGCCGTATGGTATTTGCACCTCCCCAAGTATGGTTGAACGCTCTGTTCTTCTCTCTAAACTCTGCACAGAGGAGGCTTTACGCAGCTGGGCCAGTGGCAGCACCTAGTGGCAAATGAATGGCACTGTAATAAACTGATTTTATTTCTTTTCACCAAACCAGCTTCCAGAACCATAATATTTTGCCTTTATTACACCTATAAAAATATGGTCTGCTTGGCAGCACACACACACATACAAAAAAAGGATTAATTCCACTAGTGTATTCCTGAAACTGCAGAGAAGGCAGCAGACCTGTACAAAGTAGAAACTTTGGCTGGTCCACTGTTGAAATGAACTTTGTACAGGTATGTGAGGAAAATGACATTACTTTTTACCTTCTGCCTGTATGAGGTTAAATTTGTATACATTTATTGTGGCCAATCATGATGTTAAAAACATGAGATATAGGAGCGCAGCAGTCAACAACACAACAAAACATTTAGACCTCTTGCTCACCGTATTCAGCGTCTGCAGGGAGGGTGTCCTCTGTATGCGGATAGTGGGCTGCGGTCTCCGTGTTGGGCTTGGTGATGCTGAGCTCGCCCGGGGGGCAGTGGGTATACTGAGCTGTTCCATACTACTGGAGCGACCTCCTTTCACAAGCCTACCGACACTGTTCAGGCCAATGGAGGAAAAGAAGCGACGTAGGAAGAGCTTTGGACGCCCATCCAGCTTTCTGTAAAAAGAAAATTGTGATTTTTCTTTTAAATTAGACCTTAGCACAGACTTTAAATATATTGATCTAGACACTGTTGCATCACAGTGTGAACTACACACACACTGAGAATTGTTATTATGGACTGAGATTATTTTTAAGAGCTGTGAAAACAATTTTATAAGTGTCTTCCTTCTGTAAAGGATCGTAATGACTACAGCTATATACTGTATTACCAAAAGAGGGCAGGATTGCTCTGGTATTGAAAGAAGCTTTCTAACAACAAGAACAACAGCCTGTCTGCTGAATAGGGTTTTAATCTACTAACTGCTGCACAACAGTGTTGGTGGGGGCAAGGGATTTATTGTCTAAGCTATGGCAAGAACATTGTTATCTTGGCTTACCTAGACCCATCACAGTTTTCCTCCCACAGGGCCTCAGCTTTCAGATGTTCAGCCCTCAATAGCTCTGCTCTGAGGTCCTCAGCCCGAGACATACCCAGGCCACGTATTGCACGGCACTCTGAACCAGAACCAGAATCCCCACTTAAGCCTACAAAAGGAAAAGAGTACATAATTAAATGTCAGTATTATCCTGATCTTTGCTGAAAGTAAACTTCTAACTGCTCTTTTCCACACTACAACATTTATCTATTAGTGCACACAAGTAAAGTTTATAGGTAGCTACAGTTCACTTCAGAAACACAACCAAAAAGGCTTCTTTATACTTCCACTTGTCTGCAGTTCAGACAGACATATTGTACTTTTTCATCAACATTTATTAGGTAGTCAGAGTAACATTTACTTTGTAGCTCATGCCTTTTTCATTTCCTTCTCATTACTTTATTAAGGCTTCATTATAAAGTTAAATATCCCTAAGAATAGAAATTACTCAGAGTTAGTTTCTTGCTTAGTTGCAACATAGGACCATGACTACATTTAAAACATTAATGATAAACGAATAGTATGTGTAATCGTATAATGCTGCTTTATGTACATTACTGTTGCCACTCACCTGCACCATCTGGAGTGGCATCCCAGAGTTCAGAGGCTGGCAGGTCTGTGGCTAGTCTGGCTGGGGAGTACCTCAGAGTAGAGGGTCTGATGCAGGACACTGGGCTGCTACTAGCAGGCACCCCTGGGGTTAAAGATGCTGGAGACTCCCTCCTTGTGTCTGGAGAATCCAGCAGAGATTGAGCTCCACCCTCTCCTCCCTGATTTGAGGTCATCTGGAACTGAACCGTGGACTGACCAGCAGCAGAGCGATTTCTTGAGCTTGACTTGAGAGCTGACTTGATAGGCAATGCAGGGGTTGGTGACTCCCTTAGTCCACCAGATGCTTCAAGCAAAGGTGGCTCCAGAGAAATGGGGCTATCAGGTGCAAATGAAACAGCTCTGCTCAGGTTGACTCTGTTACGTGGATTTGAGTTACGCCGCTGAGCCCACGACGGGCCATAAGGGCCATGACCAGACTCTAACCGACTTTCTCCTTTCCTGCTCCTTCTCCTAAGTTTCCCAAACCCTGATGACTTCCATCCTGTACTAATTTCTCTATTTTCGCCCAAAACATAAGCGCCGGCGAAGGTGACAGTAAGAGGAGCTTTAGGACGAGTGCTTGCCTCCGCTTTGTTTGGTGACACCCAGCGAGGAGCCACTTTTCCTCTTGGGTCCTCAGGGTTACCAGGCTGCTGAGGCTCAGCGTGCTTTGGATCTGGTGGCGATGAAACTGGCTGAGGTTCTCTCACCACAGAACCACATGATTCACATTTCTTCACCAGCACTATTATCTCTTTAACCACTGTTGTAGTTTCACCAACAGCAGGCTCATCCTCTTGCTTCTGTGTAGGAGGCATAGAAACACTTCTGTGGTTTCTGTTCCTCTCTGAACCGCTGCTGCTGGAATCTATATTGCTGTCTTTACTCTTGAACCTGGGTGTCCCGGGCCTGCCACGCTGTCTCACTCTGTCCAAGTAGCGAGACTCTGCTTCTTTTTCTGATTCATCCTCAAAGCGTACACGGGTGGGTGAGCAACCGTACCTTCTGCTTCGACCTACTTGGTCGCTGGGTGAAGTGTCTCTCTGACTGGGGACAAGGAGGGGACCAGATGAGACTTGAGCTGGGAGCTCTTCTTTGGTTTGAACAGCTTTTTGTGCTGTTGTTGGACTGGGAGATTCAACTTGCTGTTTCCTCCTGTAAAAAATGACAGAGGTGTGGGTATTGGAGACAAGTTTAAAGCTCCAGATACTTTGTCGACTTCTCCATTTTTATGTTATTAGTTTATCAAAGTCAAATGTGAAAAATGTAGGAAAGCTGAATCCATCATCTCGGTATCAGATGGTAGCAAACATACGACTCAATAACATGTGCACCACTGGGCACATAATATCAAAATATAAGGTGCTAAAATGACATTTACATAAACTGTAATAAGACATACTGTATGTGTTACAACTTTGTCTGTCTCAGGCACCAATGACCAGGTTAGTGAAGCAGTCAGGAATGTAGGGTATATTGCAAATTCTCCTAATCCTAATTTAAGTGAAAACTTCCTGCTGATTTAAAGGGATTTCTGAAACAAAACTACACAAAGTACACACTATTACATAAAAAGAATAAAAGCAAACATTTTCAAAACATTGTCAGCTTTGCTTATGTAATTACAAAGCAAAAGTCAAGTTCTAAAGCTTTAACTTGTTTTCGGTTATGCAACATTAGCTTTGCAGGAAAGGGGCAAGTGCAAAAGAAGGATAGACAAAGCACAGAAGAAGTGTTGGGAGGGAGACGTAAGGATGGGAGCAAAGTGATAAACAAACATAAGAAGTGCATAAACAGGGAAAAAAGAAGAAGCAGACACGCTCAAAGTGGGACTTTCACAGTCTCTAACCTCAATCCCACAAGCTCACACAGGCCTTTTAAGTTAACTTACACGGTGGATCTTTGATCAGAATGGGAGCGTCTGCTGGAGCGATCGGCTTTGATGTGATTGGAGCGAGCCTTGAGTCTTGCTCGCTCCAGAAGAAGCTTGGCCTGCTCGTGTCTTGGGCTTAGAGGTAGTTCATCGCTGATTACAAGAAGTGACCTGAGGAGCAATGGGAAGAGAGACAGAGAGTGGAAATTAGTACCGAACAGCAGGGAAATGGATAGAGTTTAACTCGCTAATGAGACAATCTGCCAGCATCTGTCTGAGAATGCTGGATTTTTGATAAAGTGTTCAAATTTTCAAAGCTTATTCTGTGCTGACACATATCCAGAGACATCATATTTCCCCAAAGATTGACTTAACATGGAGCCCAGCAAGCTGCGTCTTCCTAAGCTGTCTTATGTAATATCAGATAAAAAGACTGGGGCGTGGCTCTAGTGGTCAGCAGCAAAGGGGAATGTCATCCATCCATTTATCCATTCATCCATCCATCTTTATGCCCAGCAGCTAAGCTGCTCTGCATTGTGCTTCATCGTCTGTACTTCTCTTTATCCCCTGGCCCAGTGATAAAGATAGCATGATACACCAGCCACGTGGATTATCTTTGTAATCTTTGTAAGTGTGATTCATTCTCTCCTGTGTGACAAGATGAGAACATATTGTCTTTCACCAGATTACAGTTTGTTGTGTCACCACAGTATTCAAACACCAGAAAAAAGAAATCAACAAAGTTGGATCCTGTCTTTAAATATCATATGCAACTCTTTATTCTACAGTTTATAACCATGTTCAAAATAACAACCTTTACTAAAAGGATGGCTTCCAAAATTGTGCAACTGGTGAAAAAAGATAACAGTGTGCCAGGTCGACAAGTGTCGAGCGAGTATCAAACATTACACATATTTGATACTCGCTCAGTATCGCCAGTGCACTGCTTTTGACAATACTCGACTTCATCTCTTCCCTGTGATTAAACCTGATTATCAAAGTGTTTGTTTGGATTGTGCACCACGCATAGTTGCCTCATTGGGTAGATTTTCTCAAGTGCAGCTGTAAAAGTGAAATTTATGAGGAGAGGATATAAATAGTCCAAAGAGATTATCTGTCACTACCCTTGCCAGGAACTACATTGCTCACCTTAAATAGGGTTCAAGTTCCTGGGCCAGAATGGCTGAGTCTGAGGCGTCCAAAACAGGATGGGCACCTGCAACTGGTATAAAAAAGGAAAAAGATATGAGCATATATAAAAGTGCAGTCAAAATTTCTTCCAGATGAAAGAAGGATTTCTTGTCTTTGTCTCTTCCTTCACCCAGACATAATGTGCTACAGCGCATTAAATTATTGTTTAATGTTCCATTTTTTTAGGACTTGCCTTGCGGCAAACACAACTGCAGAGAGAGCAGTCAGCCATGACGTGACCAACAAGGACATTTGGGTATCAAAGAAATTGGGACTTGCTATGATCAAAAGGATTTTCATAAACCTTATAACATTAGGTTCAGATTACACTCAGTGGCAGTCTCGGAGGTCATCCCTAACTCATCTTTAATCTCGGACAAAAAACCCCCCAAAACAAAACAAAACACACACACGCACACATACACACACACACATACACAGATTATGTAACTGCTGAAGGATAAAAGCAGATTTCCCAGAGACAAGAGGGCAAAATCATCTCATCATCACGAACTTGCACCTGCATCTCCCGTACTGGGCATTGAAACTGAGATCTGTGCAATACCACATGATCATTGCATGGGAAAAAATATCATCTGTCATCCTACAGACATACAAAGACATCCATTAGCGCGCCGGCAGAGATAAAAAAGACAGGGACACTTCCCCCACTGCTCTATTAATAGTAACACCCGTATGCACATCTGCACATCTGACATCTGTTCAGCACTGGGAACCAGCCAGGTTACATTCTGCGTTTCAATACAACATTGTAGGTAGGCAGACTACAGCTGAATGGGGCACTTTAAATGGCTGCAACAGATGGAAATCATTCTAAGCAGACAATGTGCATAAATTATTGACAATTTTCCAGCTTTAGAAGGTTGTTAGGGGAAAAAAATCAAATGCAAAATTTAACCTTTTCTGTCCTCATCCAAAATGCTAACACGCCACAGGAGCTGATCCAGCTCATAACATTTGACTACACTTCATGAGGAAGCTAAAGTAATAGAGAAAAAAATATGACTAAGTCACAGCCTTTTATTGAAACTATATCAAGTATTGTTGTCATAAATATAGCAGCATGTGTTTTGTTGTCTTTTTTTAAATAAAGGCACGCTACTAAAAATGCTATTATTGTATAGCATAATAATACTGCAAAAGTAAAGTTATGTATTTCATGCCATGGCCAGGAGTTTCAAAACACTCTACAGCTTATTTATCAGTAAAGCATTACTAAACCCCTTCTCAGATGGCTCCATGCATTACTTTTTCGCTTTCTCTATTATTTTCCTTAATAGACCTACCGTTATAATCCACTCTGTACGTCGTTTCTTCATCATAGCCAGTGATTTCTCCTTCTTGCAGTTCTCTCACTTCCCTGTAGTGTTGTTGTTTTTCCCTTAACTTTGCATAGGCCCTCTCCTTCACCCTCAGTTTATCATCAGCGCAAAGGATTCCACTTTGTGAAGACATGCTCTCCGAGCTGTCTGAACTGCACAGTCCTTTATTGGGATCAGTCACATCTGTCTCCCTCTGCTCATACTTGTCCAGGTACCACTCCACACTACCAGAGTTTTGGATTTCAGAAGACACATCATAGTCATTCTCCAGACCTCCCACATCATTCTTGTTGCCTGCTTCAGCCAGTTTAGGCTTTCTCTGAGGCTCTGCTACTGCCTCTGTCCGAGTGTAGTCCTTTAGTGGTAATGTGGGGGGTGTATTGTGAGGGTCAACCCCATTGAGAAGCAACGTTTCTGGGCGTGCTACTCTCCAGAAGCCCTTTGGAGGGGCCCAGTGTCTTGCTGAAGGAGAAGAAGTGGAGGAAGTAAAGGACGATGCTGTAGAAGCAGAGATGTTGGAGGAGAGCACAGGTGGTGGTGGAAGAGGAGGAGGGGAAGGGGATGGGCCATCCTTGCTAGTGCTTGGGTTGTCAGACGGAAGACTCTCCAGACTGGTGCCCTCTCCAAGCCCACAAGGCTGACCCGTTGGATGACTGACCTGTCCATCATTCTTTTCTGACTGCTCCTCTTCCACTTCCTCCCCCTGCTGTACAATTTGTGCTTCAGCGGGAGGACTGTGGATCTCCAGCCTGACTTGTACCTCTACCTCCTCCTCTTCATCACTGCTGCTTAAGTCCTTTGCACCACCTGATCGCCAGGAGGGAGCAGGCAGAAACAGCTGGCCTTTCACTTTGGGTCTCTGTCTAAGGAGGACTTCAGATGAAATGTGCCCCGCTGGGTTGCTCACCAACACCTCCGTGTCAAATCTTCCTCTGTCTTTCTCCCTGTCTCTTCCCCTTGTTCTTCTCTGCGTGATCGACTTCACCTTGGTCTGCAGGGCGTGGACAGCTGAACTTTGAGCAGGGGGAGGAAGAGAAGCATTCAAAGTGGTGGTGGGTGCTGGGAAAACAGGCTCAGGAACAGGACCTGTAATGAGTCCCCAGTTTATGGGAAGCCCAGTGGGCAAAGGGGAACCGGATTTTGATTGGATATTATCAGCAGCTTTCTCTTCCTCCATTGGCTAGTCATGTACAAGAAATTCCAAAGAGATTCTGAAAATAAAGAACAAGAAAGATAAAAACCTTTCCTATTCAGGGTATTCTACATCTCTGTTACCAGATACTTTTTTCCTGTGTGCCGGGTAAGGAGATATGTAATGTGGACTCTGTCACGTTGCCTTATCCAGTGATTACTTTGCAGGGCACAGGATAATCCTTTGGAATCAGAATAAGCAACTGCTGCCTGCAACTGAGACCCTACAGGGAATAAGCAGTATTATATGTTTATGTTTGGTTGTATATATCAGAAATAATCAACCATGTTTTTCCCTGTTTGCCATTCATTAATAGAAAAACTGGAGGAAAAATCAGCTAAAGTATTTAAAATTCATTATTTACCCATAAGAAATACGCACAACAGCAGTTTTCTACAGGCTACTGTTGGTAATTATGTAAACCGCCTCCATAAAAGCAATTTTAACTCATTATTATCATTAACAAAGTAGCTTCTCATCACATTAAGAGACAGGCTGGTTTCGCTATTAGAAGGCTAACAAACATTTTTTTAATGTACCTGCACTTTTGCTGAACACGGCGTACTTTGACATGCAATCCCAGCATCGATGGTCACGAGAAAGTTGCCATAAATTCTTGGGCAACCGCACAAATTAAAGTTGCCCTCCATAATAAAAAGCTGCGCCAAGCGTGCAGTTATTGCAGCGCGCATCCTCGCTTCACCAACAGGCGAGACGAGCGACGTCCCCGTGGATGAAATAACAATGATAATAACAAGATTTCCAAACGTTTCTCCAGATTTTGAGGTTATGTTTTCACTCTCCCTCTTTCTCTGTCGCTCTACGTAGCTCCGAGCGGTGTCAGGCGCGTCAGCGGTCTCTCAATCGTGCCTGGTCTGATAATCCCCTCAGAAATCAGTGGGATTAAACAAAAATGGAATAAAAAAAATGCCTGCTTTAATTTCGCTCTTGCCTCATGAGTGGAGCTCGAGTAGAGCTCTGTGTTGCGCAAGTGCACACACACCGATTCCCTCCCCGCTGTAAAAAAAAAAAAAAAAAAGAAAAAAAAAGAATAAACCAATGAAAAAGAGAAAACATTTCTAGTAAAATGGCTTGGTGACCTCTCGCCCAAATGAGATATCCCAGACTCTTTTCACTCTTTATTTCGGTGGCTCTGGTTGCAAGGAAGTGGGGTAGGCTCTGCTGCGTTTTAGGGAGCACGGGTCTAATTTTGTCTCGAAAAACAAAAGTCAGCTGATTCTTATTTGTCAATACAGCTCCCTCCCTCCATCTTAATCTGTCCGAGCTCCCCCCTTCTCTTCGTTTGTCTAATACAGATACACAAAAATTTTAACATATATGCACCCGTGCAAACTGAACAGTTTAACTGTGAAAATGTTCCCAGATGTGATCTTCTCAGCACCTGCCCAGTTTTGGTATTTTGTGTGTGCGGCTCAATTTCAACAGAGGGCGCCATTTGCCCACAATCCAAACGCGCACACGCAAAAAAGAAAAAAAAAACGCGCGTGCACGCACACATCTTTTCCAGCTAGCTGTAACCGGCTAGCCAGTCTGTTGTCGAGTTGACACCCTCTCCCTTACCTTGGCAGCAGTTAAGCTGCACAGTCGACATGGCAAGAAAATATCGCAGCAATTTCCTTAAAAAAGATGAAAAACTTCCAAGTCTTTTGGAATAAGTGAGTAGCATCGACAATAACAATTTATCTGCTCGGTAAAAAACCCAAAGTAGTAGTTGCATGTTTAGTTTTAGGCACATTAGTGACGCATAGAGATTGTTAGCGAGCTAGCTAAGGAGCTAAGCGCTAAGAGAGTGGAGAGAGTAACATTTGTTCATTAGCATGTTAGCCCTCTGTGCTCATTCCGACGACAAGAGCCGTTGAGTTATGTGCCCCTCAAAACAAGAGTAAAGCACAAACCTGGTCAGTTCTTAAGAACTTTATGGTATTGAGTTGTTGTCACTGTGTCTGGTGAATATAAAGACATTTTGGGACAGTTTTGTTGCTTTGAAGTTATGGGCGCTAGCGTTACATAATCTGACTTGTTGTCTCTTAGATCTCGTTTCCTTGAACAGCGCCTCCTCGAAGGATAATTAATATCATTAAAACTGTAACGTATGAACAACTGTGACTATATTCAGAGCAATAACTGTGTGACAGTCGGTTAGCGATAGGTTTCAGGTCGTTAAGTAACTGTTTGCTGATCAAACGACGTTTACCCATAGCTAAGCTAGGAAACTAGCCACCCATAGCTTCCGATGCTAAAACTAAGCTAACGTTACCTAGAGTTAGCTAGCTATAAAAGCGTCTCGTATCACTCGTAAGATTAGTGGGTGCATAACGAAACATCGAGATGGTCACAGCAAGGATAACAAACTGGGCAACAGCGCAATTGTTGGTACAATATTATCGAGCGCTATCCCCAGACTCTAGCTTTATATCAAGTTAGAGGGACTTGTGTGGTTAGCCTATCCTATACCCTTTGTCCATAGTCATAGCGATAACCAGCTCTTTTTTTTTTTTTTTTTTTTTTTAACTAGGCCACGCCGCAGTTGTTTTGGTCCATCTCAACCATTTGTTTCATTCGGACTTTACAAATATGTGTTGTGTCACCTCTGATTTGCCGTTACATTGTTTTGTTGGGCTTGAACAACGTAATTGACAGGAAGAGACATATTTTCAGTGCGGTTAGTTGTTCCACGGGAAACCTGCTTTATAACCACACTGCCTAGAATGCATTTCTCAGCTGCAAATGCACTCATGCACAGTGTAGCCATGTTTTATAGTGTACTTCTACAATGTTTTGATGAAAAACTAATAACATTATGACACGTTTTATAAAAAAAAAAAAACAACAACAACAACGAGAGTTTATGAATGCGGGAACAACTATAATTCCGTTTCTCTTTCTGCTTTACAGTATTCATCACGAGATGTGATCCACAATCCACAATGTGTGAGGACATTTAAGAACGATTGAGTTCGGAAGAAAAAAAAATTGATTCCAGTGGAATCTTTCATTATATATATATAAAATTATTATATATTTTCCGCTGTGTTTAAGCTCACATACATTTATACACACCCATCCCATCAACATATAACCATGCCAGTGCAAGCACCACAATGGACAGAGTTCCTGCTGTGCCCGATCTGCACACAGACATTTGAGGAAACTGTTCGCAGGCCCATCAGCTTAGGCTGTGGACATACAGTCTGCAAGATGTGCCTGAACAAGTTGCACCGAAAGGCCTGTCCCTTTGACCAGACAGCCATCAGCACAGACATCGAGCAGTTACCTGTCAACACAGCTTTGTTGCAGCTGGTGGGAGGCCAGGTAAGAAGTTTGTTTTTGCGTGTTTGTCATAAATTGCTAAACAAATATACAGAGATCTGACTTTATACCGTCTGTGCTGAGATTTTGTTGACGCTATCTTGTGGTTAAGAATACTAGCTCATGGGTATGTTTTTGTTTTTTTTGTTTGTTTGTTTTTTCAGTAGTGAAACATTTTTAGACACCAATCCTGGTTTTAAAGGATGACGTTTTCTGTAATTACTTTGGATTGTATTCGTGTCACACATGGGTTACTACATGGTGTACATACTTTTGGGATTTCTTTCTGAGTCACCCTGCAGTCATTGAGCAATGACTTGAATTATGCTGCTTTACTGAGTGCTAGCGCATTCACTAAAGCCGTATTTCTCAGAGGGAGTGTTATACCAACAGGGTGAGGCACAGCTAATGGTGTCTGGCTTTGTTGGCCAGGTTTCTAAGTTAAGACTGCAATAATGGATAACGTCACTGCATCACTTGTAATGCTGAGATGTATCTTCTCTAGTCATCATGACTGGTATAGCGTGTCCCTTAAGCACATCTTGGTGGTTGTATTGCACATTTGTGCCAATAGGTAGGGCTTCCTTAAACGTTCCCTATATATATATATATATATATATATACATATTATGTGTGTGTATATGTAATGTAAAATTTGCTTGGTGGAAAAATATAACTAACCCTACCACACGTGGTGTGCCACACACATGTATTTGGGCAGACTGAGTGATAATAATGGTGGCAGACATTATTAAGTAGCACTCAGCTTTGTTATGACCTTTCTCAGAATTGGCCTTAATGTGCTGACGTTAGCCTTTGTGAGCTTTGCTTGTGGAAGATTGCAGCAACAGATTTTGCTAACATTAACGAGAGCATCTCAGCATATTAATATTTCAATACATGCTGTTAGTATATAGTTAAGTGAAACTCTGTGGACAAATGAAAATGCCTGGTCTGGGGGTCTTTGACAATCTTCAGCTGATTACTTAAACATTCTAATACCAGTGATTAGTGAGAATCCACATAATTTGAAATTAAATGTAATATATTTTAAGTAGGGATTATTTTAATTGTTGTACAAAATGAGTTGTAACGCGTTAAATTGGCCCTCAGTCCAAATTGTTTCTTATCGTAAGAATAACCATACACAAAAATGTTGCAAAAAATGACTACCGGTACTTAAGCCACCAACATACACATCAATTTTTTTAATTAATTAATTTTTTAAATATGCTTGACAGCTCACTGTCATTTATTTTTCCAAAGTTATGATTTGTTTCAGTAAGTAATGTTTGCTTTTGATACTTATTAGATGTTGGAAATTCAGGCTAGTTTAATGTATTTCATTATGCAACTTCACATTATCAGTAAGAATACATAGTTCACTTTGTCTTCCAATACACATAAAGAGGCATTTACAATTAATTTGTGCATTCAGCTTTGTTGAGCTTTTTAGCTGCTACATTACACAGTGAAATGAAAGTGATGGTGATGGCGGTTCCACTAACTCTGCTACAGCTTTGTTGGGACAAAATTGTACTGAAACCTATTCATCTGTTGCTACTGATTTTCTAAATTCCTCCCTTGCATTCTGCTTCAGGTTCCCAAGGCTCAGCCAGTTGCTTTGATAACAAGTCCAGAGGACTCACAACATTATGAGGAGGCCAGGCAGTGTGTGGAGGAGCTGGCCCTCTACCTTAAACCCCTCAGCAACACCCGAGGTACTGGACCTTGCTGGAACTATTTAGCTCTGTGGTTTGCTCTTTCTTTTGTTTAAGTGAACAGACCTGGGACCTTTCAAATATGGAGGTTGATTTTCGGTATGAAAGACCACTTAACAATTTTCTTGTTCTCAGAGGGTGGATAGATTGGGAGGTAACTGTTAATGGGTGTAGACTTCCCTTTCAAAAAATAGCATAAGAGTGTTTGCTTTCTTTGTGTTAATCTCATGCTGGATACCAAAAACTGTCTGGCAAACAAAAACTATATAGGCACTGACAGTTTGAACAGCACCAGCATATATCATAGCTCATGAAGCTGGAGGTGTCTTTGAGTGAGAATGCTCTTAATAAGACATAACTAGATTGTCGAAGTCACCCTATATATAAAAACAGCTAAATACAGTCCTACTGTGTATCATAACTGATTTAGTGCAAGTGTCATTTGTATACCTCTTGATTTTTCATTCAAAAGTGTAATACATTTTAATATTGTATAGTATTCTGTAGAGGTGGGAATCACCATACATCCCACGATACGATATTATCACAATACTTAACTCACGATACAATATTATTGCAATTTTTTAAAATATTTTGCGATATTCAGATTCTGTACATAAAGGTTAACTTTATCAATATTCATTTTATCTAATATCAAAGTCTCGCACTCAGTCTTTCTCTCATTTCAGTCAGTTTTATTGTTGACAAAGTGAACGGTTTGTATTACAGTCTAGTCCAACTTAACTGAATGCAACCATCTGGTACAATTATAGCTATTCTGAACTATGAAATTTATGAAAACTATGCAGCCCATTCAGCAACTGAAGAATTTGAAAGTAAATTAAAACAAAATATAATTTTACATTAAATAAAAAAGTTTTAAACTTAATTAAAATAAAACATGTCTTAAATTAAAATAAGTAAACTGACATGTTTATTGCTGCCAAAAAAGGTTAAACACATTTGGACAGTGAAGGAATGTCAGGATTCTTGCTCACAAAAAGGAGCTGATCAACATGCTCTGAAGTCAGGGCATGTTCCAGTCCACAAAAACTTTTTTTGTAACAAAATATCGATTTGTGCTGTCCCTGTATCGATACATTATTAGCAAACAAAATATCACGATACTACACAGTATCGATTTTTCCCCCACCCCTAGTATTCTGTATTTATATGTAATGCAATACATTGCAATTGTAAAGTCACAATGCCAAGAACGAGCAGACAGTATTACCTCAGGACCAAGATTACCTATACTAATGTTTTGTCCCTACTTTTGAAATGCCTTCAAAACCTTACCTGTCTTTTACGGCAGTAATTCTAGTTCTGTTAACATATTGCATTGAGGTTTGTTAACACTTTGGACAATAAGTGTTATCAAGTTTTATGCTTGATAAACAAAAGCAATAATCAAGCAACATTTCTGTACATGTATTTAGTAATGGTTGTATTACTGTAGTTTCTTGAGTACGATATTACTATACTAGATCACTATTTTTTTTAATATATATGTATATGGAAATATCTGAATTGCATTTAAGGTGCAAGGTTTAAGTAGCAAAACAGATTATAAGCTATTAAGTCTGAAAACAAATTACAGTATTTGCACTGCTTATTGAAATATTCAATATCAATATAATGAGTTGTATCTGCAAGTTGTTTCAGTGCAGAATATTGTGCATGATGCTGCCCTCAAGATTGTTGAGTCATAAATGTATTTAAGGAGCCTCAGTGCAACGGTAACAGATGGGACATCCTGATTTCTTGGGATGGAGCAGAAATGTTCATTTAGCGTCTTGTTTGGATGTACATTGGATCAAAATTCTTGAAAAAAGGAAGAAAAAAAATTTCTTCATTCCCACTAACAGTATTTGACTTAAGTTGCATGTAAATGCATCCAGTTTGTCAATGTGTGTCACTCTGATCTTTGCTGCAGAGTGGTGCATGTTTGATGGATGAAACAAGAATGAACTAATTTCTGAGTTTTTAATGTAGTTTTTCTTTATGGTTACATTAATATACTTTGTCCAGACTGTTAGGATAGCCAAACCTTGTTTTCTGGTGACCTCAAAGAGCATTGCCTTTTCAACAATGGCTGCTGGCGTCTGATAATTTAAACATTGATACTGGTACTGAACTAAAGTATCTTAGCAGTACATCTTTTATTGCATTCTTTTTTTCCTCTCCTTGCCAGGTGTAGGGCTGAGCAGCACCGCTCAGAGCATGCTGAGTCGACCCATGCAGAGGAAACTGGTTACTCTGGTCCACTGCCAGCTGGTGGAAGAAGAAGGCCGTGTTAGAGCCATGAGAGCGGCTCGCTCTCTGGGCGAGCGAACTGTTACTGAGCTCATCTTGCAGCACCAGAATCCACAGCAGCTCTCGTCCAACTTGTGGGCTGCTGTCCGTGCACGAGGATGCCAGTTTCTCGGCCCAGGTAGATAGTTTTTCTTTACCCACAAAGTGAAATTTCCCTGAAAACAGTCAATTTATTCTCAGTAAAGACTAATTTGGAATGTGATGACTACTGAGTGTTACTCATCGATTCTGTGTTTGTTTTTCCTTTCTCAGCCATGCAGGAAGAAGCCCTAAAGTTGGTCCTCCTTGCTCTTGAGGATGGCTCTGCTTTGTCAAGAAAGGTGCTGGTTCTATTTGTAGTCCAGAGGCTTGAGCCACGGTTCCCTCAGGCTTCCAAAACTAGCATAGGCCACGTTGTGCAGCTTCTCTACAGGGCCTCCTGTTTCAAGGTATTAATCTGGCTGAAAACCAGAAGAAATTTATTTTATTATTTTGATATTTTTTTATAAATGTTATTTAATATTTGTTTTGCTAAATATAGGTGCAACCCTTTCTGTGCAGAATTTTCTGTTGTATGTATGTAAGAATTTCTTTCAGAAAATAAAGGTAACTAGCTCATTTTGTGGCTTTCTACTAGGTTACCAAACGTGATGAAGATTCATCCCTAATGCAGCTGAAAGAGGAGTTTCGTACTTACGAGGCTCTGCGACGGGAGCACGACTCTCAAATTGTTCAGATTGCTATGGAGGGTGGATTGCGGATTGCTCCTGACCAGTGGTCTTCTCTTTTGTATGGGGATCAGTCTCACAAGTCACACATGCAGTCTATTATAGATAAGGTGTGTACTGGAAGTAAATCTATTTCAGTTTGTCGTTTTCACATACTGTACACATTTCAAAGAATCATTTAAAAAAAAAAAAGTATTAGCTCTGTTGGTCATAACATGTTCTTACATATGAAAGCTGAAGTACCAAAGCATTAACTATTTATTTTTATTTATTTTTTTGTTATGTGTATAGCTGCAGACCCCAGCATCTTTTGCTCAGAGTGTCCAGGAGCTGACAATTGCGCTGCAAAGGACTGGAGACCCAGCCAACCTCAACAGGCTGCGGCCCCATCTGGAACTTTTGGCCAACATTGATCCCAGTCCTGGTGAGAAACACACCCGCTATTGCGAGGACAAGTTGGTACATGCAGTGTCAGATGCAAATCCAAACTATGGCTCTTGTGTTTTCCCAACCCTCTCTCAGAAATCTTTGTTATTGGCCAAGTTTTGTTTTTTTCAGGAATCAAGTTAAAGTTCGGGTTACTTGAGTGATTTATTTATTTATTTATTTATTACACATAAGTAGCTTAATTCTGGAGTCATAAGTCACCCATCCTCACATGCACACTCTCAACAGACAACAAATAAGCATAGTGCAAAATACTGAAAACATGCCACAGTGTGTCTTGGCTGATATGTTTCTACATGGATCAAAGTTATTTGCCCTTCCCTTTACTTATCCATATTTTTTTCTTCCCATAATTCTAGTAGAATTGATTTCATCATTCATGTCTGGGAATCTTGCCACTGAACTGTTCTGTCATTTCTTGAATGTCATTAATTCTTTGCATATTTAGGTAAAACCTGACAGTAAACTTTGACAGTGATATACCTCCTTTTATATTGAGAATGTGCTTTCTGCACCAAGAAGTCAGTTGTATATTTTATTCCTTTTTGAACTACTTGGCTTTTGGTATCGCTGAGGTCACCATGCATTCCTTTTTTTGAAGCAAATAACACAATAGTAAAGTTTGTCACTGGTTATGTCTTTCTCATAGGTCTGTATTATCTATTCGGCCAGAAAGTTGCCTCTTTTTGTATATAATAAGACTTTATTCTATTGTGGAAAGCTCCACTGAACAGTTACCAAATGCATATTCAGCCCTTGGAATCAGCTACTGCAGGCTATCGCAAAGCTTGGTCATAAAGCTGGTTATTAAGCAATTGTCCAGTTACTGTTGAGCCTGTAAAAACGGAGCAACCCTGTTAAAAAAAAATCAAATGTTGTAATAAATTGTCCTGAATTGACCTTGAATTCAAGCTGAAAGTCTACACCTCAGTAACCAAATTCCTAAAACTATGCTAACGACCAAATACTCCCATCAGTATGTTGGATTTGTCCTGTGTAGTGTGACTTCTACTATGTGGCTCAAAGCACACATCTGTCTCAGCTGATAGAGAACAGCCAATTTAAAATGTATTAATCCTTTTTTCCTGTATTATTTATTGTTTGTCTAGATGCTCCTCCTCCTACATGGGAGCAACTTGAGAAGGGGTTGGTAGCAGTGAAAACAGTGGTACATGGCCTGGTGGACTTTATCCAGAACCACAGCAAGAAAGGAGCCGATCCTCAACAGGTTAGTGTTTCTATTAAACTGCAAATAATGCTTGGAAAAAACAAAGCCAGGCTTTTAAACGGTCTAATAATGTTTCAAAGGCTTGTAGGAGATTTAGTCATGGTGGTCCAAGACATTGTTATGACACTTGATTTTTGAATTTTCCGTAATTTGTAGCAAACCCAAATTTTTCAGGATTGTAAATACAGATTTTTTAAATAAATAACTATATGAATAAATAAAAATGATTTTTGTAACGTTTCATCTTGTTGGATATAACATTTGTTTGCATCTGTTATTCGATGCAATTTTCGTAAATGGAGTTTTTACTTTTTGATCATATGCAAAAAAATCTTTTTTTAAGCCTCCTCAGCACAGCAAATACAAGACTTACATGTGCCGTGACATGAAGCAGAAGGGAGGCTGTCCTCGTGGAGCCAGCTGCACCTTTGCACACTCTCAGGAAGAACTAGAGAAGTGAGTCTTAACAACAACTTGTCAACGTAGTGTGTGTGTGTGTGAGAGAGTGCGAGAGAGAGAGGGGGGTTTTTTTGTGTGTGTGTGTGTGTGTGTGTGTGTGTGTGTGTGTGTGTGTGGGGGGGGGGGGGGGGGGGGGGGAAGCTAGTTTCTGTTCCTCAATTCAGTCACTATTACCACAGTGGTTTTTATACACTCTCAATTTTTCAGAAATATATGTGTATGTTGTTGTTTTTTTTAATATCTAAAAAGAATATGATATCATAATTTTTATTATATTTTATAATACCTACCTATTTACTTATTTATTTACCTATTTTAAGGTATCGTAAGATGAACAAGCGTCTGGCAGCTCGCCTCCCTGGCTCAGGAGGACTCTTGTCAGATGATCCTCTCGATGTAGCAGTGACCCGAAAGCCTTCACCCTTGGCCAATGGGACTGGTGGATCCTCTTTGCCCACGCTTATTGCTCGTGGCACCGACCCAGTCTCATATGAACTGCCGCGTAAATCTGTTAAGATGGACGGAGGGAGTCCCAGTGCCCCAGGATCACCTCCTGATGTGTGAGTATAGTATGCAGAAGCCAGAGAGTTAGCATCTTCATCAAAGCCACGGGTTTTCTTATCCCTAGGTCACAGAATGAGGTTATTCAGTGAAATTATTTGCTCTGTTAAACAGAACAACACAAGATACATCAGATGTTGGAAAAATATTTAACAATGTGGGTTTATTCTTGTAGCCTGGACACTGTGCCCAAACATGGCATGACTCTGCCACCTCATGCCCTAGCCCACCCCAGGATTTCAGCAGATAACCTGTCAGTGGTTCCCAGAGGATCACCAGTGTACCCCCAGCAACAGCTCGCTGAGATGTACGGTGACACTCGTCCACCACCTTCTGCCTCTCAGTATGAGCCCCAACCATATTCTGCAGGTAGGCATAATGTATGCGTATGACTGAAATTGTAGCATTATTTTTATTATTATTATTTTAATTTATACTTAGAAGTAAATTGGAAGATTTTTTTTTTTTTTTTAAATACTGTGACATTTTGTTTTCCAGGTTACCCCTACCAGCAGCCACCACAGTATGTTCCAAGAGATTACATCCGTAACCCTCCTCCGCATAGTGAGTCAGGACCCCCTTACCCGGATCCTTACCCTGGTTATGGCCCTCCAGAACGAACCTACCCGGCCCCTCACTCTGGTCAACAATTCTCCTACCCTCATCCTTCACACTATGACAGAGGTCGCCATATGTCCTACAGTGGTCCGCCACCTCCCCCTCAGCCTTACCCATCTCAAAGGGAAGGCTTGGTCAGAATGAGTCCAGCACCTCTAGATGTGCCCCCACCATCAACAGGGCATTCCAACTCTGTTTACCACCCAGAGCCCAGTAGCCGGGATAGATATGCAGCAGATGGCTACTATCCACCAGGTGCTCAACCTATGAATATGAGGACCTATGTGAGGGTGAGTATGTTTTTAGATATGCTTTGTGCTCATTTCTCTTGGTGTGGATATGGGGGAGGGGGGGAGAGAAAACTGTCAGCAGTTCAGCAGTCATTATTTGTGTGTGCATCTCATAGGGGCCATCATGTGGTGGTCCTCAAGCCAGCCTGGACTATCTGCATCGACGCCGGCAGGAGCTGTTATCCCAGCTGGAGGAAAGGAAGGTCATTTCGCCTCCACCTTTTGCTGCTTCACCCACTCTTACACATCCCTTCCCCAACGACTACCCTCCTGATGTTAGTACCCAGGAGATTTAATATACATCTGCTGTTTATGTCAGCCATTGTAATATTTAGCCTCTTATTTCAGGCTTAAAAGCCTAAAATAATCCTGAATGTAGTTGGTGAAGTAAAGCTTGAGTTAACTGTGAATATGGGTAAGTTTTAATAACTGCATGTGTTGTGTCTGCAGTATGACGAGGATAACTCCAAAGCAATTCCAAAATGCAGACTAGCCAACTATACGGGGCAATACTCTCCCTGGTCTTGTGAAACTATTGGCTCATACATTGGCACAAAAGATCCCAAACCCAAAGATGTTATGGTTCCTCCTCCTGTGGAGATGATGGTAAGCCTCAAGTGACAAACGAACTTTGTGCTGATTTCTTCGGTTTTTCATATAATAATAACCTTTCCTCTCTTTATCCTTTTCTCTCCTTTTATCAGAATGTGGATGCTAAAGGCCTGAGAGAACCGTCGTTGGAGGCCCCTCGGAAGGGCACAGAAGTAAAGGATGATGACCCCATTATTCCATTTGGTACCCTGCCCACTGTGTCGCGCTTTGGGGCCATCTCTCGCACCTCAAAGACAGGCTATCAGACCACTGGACCTGTACAGGCCATGGCCTCCACTCCCCAGAACCCAAATTCTAAACACATGGCCATGCCAGGTAAGAGCCCACATGGACCGCAGTCTTATTGCTTTACTGACACTGGTAATTAAATGCAGCATATTGTTTCTATTGCTTTGTCTAGAGCAATACACACACAAGAAGAAGAAAAAGAACTTAGCTCTTTAATTCAGTGACTCATTGAACCTCCTTGTGCAACAGCTTTTAGCAGCTACAGCATTTCCTGTAGGCCATTCCATAGCGCAAATTATCTTTGTTGAATTACTTGTGTGCTTTTGGTCACCAGGCGCTTAGACAGCAAAGAAACGCCAAACTATCAATACTCCCTCCTAGAGCAGGGCGATTTGACTAAAAATATTTATCATGATATACATTTGAAAATTTGCGATAACGATATAACTGACGATATAATTGACACTAGACAAAATACTTTACAACTCTTCAAATTTATTAGTGCATTTCCAGTGGAAATTGGCTGACAAATCCTCAGCATAACCATGTATAATATCCACAAAACTTAAAAAGAGGTTATACACACACAATACCATATTATGTTGAAGCACCGTACATATCACTCGGCGAGGCTCCAGCCTACGGTAGCCGTAATGCTCCGACAATCCATCAAGCAGTGCGGCTTCGTAGCTTAGCAAAGTCGTACTGAAACATTTGACAGATTTTTGAGCGCTGTGTACCACATAAAATCGTTTCGCTGCCATGTCCGTATGTAAACAAAGGCACTGCGCATGCGCGTTTTACCCATATTCTATTGCGATATTTCATTTTCCTATCGTTGCCCAACATTACACCGGTATTACCATGAACGGTATGATATAGCCCAGCCCTACTCCCTCCACCATGCATCATATGGAAATACACTAATTTTTGAGGGTGGTGTAGCTTAGTATCTATTCGTAGAACGTTTTATCAGAAGTGGCACATCCTGTTTTTTGGTTTTTTTGCTTTTTTTAAGGCAGTAGGATCTTTCCATTTCTACATTTAATCACTTTTTTCTTTTCTTTTTTCTTTTCTTTTTTTAAATCAAGTTCTAGATATTTCTGCAAGTCATTTTGCTGCATTTTGGGTACTTTTTCACTACTTTCAAGATTGCTCATTGTGCTCTTGGTGTGAGGTTTTTTTGTGTGTTTTTTTTGCAGGACACCCACTCATATGAAGAGTAGAAACAGTCCTGAATTCTTCTTCCGTTTGTAGAAAACATGCCTGTTGCAAACTGAACAGCATTTTATTTAGAAACACTTCTGTAGCCCTTCTGTAGTAATTCTTATAAAGTGCTTTGAAAGCTGTCATGCTCACGTCACAATGCACATCAAGCAATTGTTTTTAAGAAGAGCGGCCTTGTCAGATCAGCTCCGGCTATATTTATAGGAAGCATCACCTGTACAAGCATACTTCTAATCTGATTTTGTCAATTGTGATACACAAAGTAGTTTTTGAAGAAGGTTTATTCATTTATTTTTGTCCCCCCACACACAGGATTATAAGATAAGACAACTTTTATTAGTCCCAGAGATGGGAAATTCACATTGTTGGAGCTGCAAACAAGTGTAGTATTCAACACACGGGAATACTCAGAGCATAGTCATTTCACATAATTGTAGTGTTTCATAATTGCAATTGTTAAGAACATAGTTCTGTTATACAATTTACCATTTTCCCTTCAGCAGAATACACATATGGAAGCCATGGAGGATGGGGTGGAACTTCATACCCCACCCACCAGAATGCCTCCTCCTCTCAGGGACATTTTAGTGAGCGGTAAGTCCTATATTTGTTTAATCTGTTTGTTATTCTTGTGGTTGTGTTTTGTTTTTTTGTTTTTTTATATATAGTCAGTAGATCATCATGTGAATTGTGTATTTGCCAAATATCAGAAATGCCTTTGTTAAAGATTGTGAAGCAGTTATTTTTTTGCTGTTGTAGTCTACCCATGGCAGCCTCAGACAGAGAGCAGTTAAAGATTGAGCTACAGCAGGTGAACCAGCAGATCAGCCAACAGACACAGATGCACAGCATGGAGGTTTGTACAATCTGTTACTAAGGAGTATCTATAAATGTCTAGAAAGACCCATATTGTTTTGATCAATTTTTACACCACAAGAGGTGTGAGGTGCTCAATATTATTGATTTCTTGATTACCTGTTTATGGCTCGACTCTCCTTTTTAGATTAAAAATTGATGTGGCGAGAAATACAAACTGTTTACCTGGTGTCTAGTTACTATCAACATATATTCAACACTGAAATATGTGTAATGAATAAAATGAATGTCCCATTTTAAACCATTGTTTTCCTGACTATTGCTAAAGACTTCCAGATTGCACATTCACCCTCCTACTCCTTACTTCCTGTCTTTCTGCTACAGGCTGCCAGTAATTCTTTACTCCTGCAGAGGGAGGCCAGTGCATTGGCTACTCACCCTGGCCAGGGCCAGGCAGCAGTAGCCTCACAACAGCAACAACCCAAGTGGCCATCAGGGGGAGCAAGTGCAACAGCTGTCTCCAGTGAACAGCTTAGCCTGGAGCTTCACCAGGTTGAGAAAGAGATCGGCAAAAGGACCCGTGAGATGGCTATGGTAGGAGTGGTGGCGAGTTGTTGAACACTAACGAGGGATGTAACAGTTTAACCATGGATTTTGAGAGAATTTGGGATTAGTGTGGATGTGGTTAAAACGTCTTGATGGGTGGGTTTTTGGCAAATTGACATCTAGATCTTTATGAGCTGTGTGTGATGAAATATTTTATTGGGGGTTATATCCATTTCCAAACCAGGAAAACCAGGTGGTCCATGATGTTCAGCAGTACAAGATGAAACCTGCTGAGAATGGACAGCCAGAGCATAAGACTCCACTGGAAGAAATCTCCTTGGCGCTTGCGTGAGTATGAACATGCTTAAATATACTGCGTCCCCCTGAATATGAATATTTTATATTATTTCCATTCATGTCTTGTTCTGCTTTGTCTGTTTTCTCTTTTCTTCATACAGTGAGGTGTCAAATGGCTCCAGCGGTCTGCCGGAAAGTGCAGTGGGCGGGTCCATGCTGTCACTGACGAATAAAGCATCTGCATTGAGCTTATGTTCAGATCCAGGTGTCACTGGTTCAGAGATGCAGAAGAATGGTGTTGTCCATTCCTGCTCTTAGGAAGTACACATTTACACACATTCAAAAGCATGCACAGGCACACATACACCCATTCTATTTAGAAGATGAGCAGTATCTGCCGTGATGAATTTTCTTTCTTTTTGTTCTGTGAATGAGCTTTTTTTTTTTTTTATGACTTTCCTTGCCTGGAAACCAGGGCATATGATAACATTTCTTGTGTGTGTTTTTTTTTTTTTGTTTTTTTGTTTTTTTGTACTGGGTTTAGATTAACAAGGCTCACAGTAGATTCAGGAAGAGAAAATGGTGGTGACGTTGACAGTGTCATTACAACTTTATTTAAAAAGTATATGCATATTCAACCTCAACGGTAAAATTATAGCAGAGTATTTGATCCTCCTGAAGAAAGAATGTTGGGTTAGTTGAACGGTTAGGTAAATAGGAGCACCTTGTAACATCGCATACACTCTGAATAAATTCTGTACGATCTGGTTTATGATTGACGATGGCAGAAATGTCACTCTTGGTACTCACCCCCCAAAATCGTAAGAAAAAAACAAAAAAAAGAGGTTGCCCAGATCTGGATGTCTGAGAAGGGAAAAGCACTTCAATATTCCACCTGGATTCAGCTAAAATGGGCATGCAGGGTGTTTTTAAAAATGCAGTGTTACACCACATGCACTTCCGCACCTGCCATGAGAAGTATGACTTTTATTTTTGCATTTTATGAACACGTGTCTGTTTCATATTTGAAAGCAGTTTATAATATATTTAATTGGAGCATTCTGTTTTAAAGATTGCATTAAGTCTTTGATAATGAGCTTTCCGTGTTTTCTATAAGGGAACCTACTAAGTGCTTCTCTTGATTAATTTTTATTTTTTGTTTTTTATGTGACCCTGATGTGATTTGGTTGCCTTTCACCAATGCTCCTGACTGTCTGCTGCATTCAGTTCAGTCAAAATTGTTGTGAGCTTGTGCATGCAGGTTACCAGACGGAGATGGTGCACTTTTTTGTATCAGGAGTCACTTGAATGACTGTGAAGTTGACCTTAAAACATCAAGGCAAATAAGGGATTTCCCTCCTCAGAGATTCTCATCTGGCCACACAAAAGGCCTCCCCATTGGGATATCTTGTCATTTGTTCTCCTAACTTCTATGAAGTTGCCTTCCCTTGTGTATGTTTTGTTAAAATTTGTCTTACTTTTTTCTTGCTTTACATTGTTACGATTTTGGGCGATGATGCTTACCCTGTGAAGGTTTTATCCAGCTTAGTTGAAGACACACTCTCCTCTCCGTCATGAAATGGCTATAATTGGCAGTGAGTCCAGAAAGGTTGCTGTTGTAGCGTTCTTGGCTGCATTAGTACATTTGAAATCATGTTTACAGCTGAAGAAAGCAGTGTTATTTACTGAGGAGTGGCTGGAAACCTTCAGGAACGGCTGTGCTTCGATCAGATTAATAAATTCATTCACCTCGCATTGAGTGTATTTGAGTGTCTTTGCTGACTGGTGCAATATACAGCTCACTTCGTCACATTTTTTTTTTTTTTTTTGTTCACAACCTGCTGTCATCATCACCATCATTAGAACCATTATTGCTCTTTCTCCATCATATAAATTGTTTACTGCTGATGCTCAATAGAGAGCTCGTTGCCTTTTTGTAAACAGTTAGCATGATTGGCAAAAGTTTTACTGCTCTGCTGACAACGGGTGAGTTCTTGTTCTTGAACGGTTAAAGCATGGAGGAGACTCTGTGGGTCGAGTTGTTTTAGTTTAACATAAAACCTTTTCTTTCACATGAGGAATGCTGAGAAACTGGCACATTGTTGACACCGGATGAGTCAACTATTTTAAGGCACAAATGTTTTTGTGCTGTGCAACATCCTCATCTGGGCTGTTCAATGGGTATCTTTTCCAGTTTGTCAGCACCACGACAGCAAAAGTTGTGGATTTTCTTTCTTTCTTTTTTTTTTTTAAAAGTTTTCCAACCACACTTAAAGCCTCTGGCTGCTCCTTGCTACATTTATTGTTTAGGTACACAGCTCACTTATACATATGAGTATGTATCCATACATTAATATACTAAAGCACTATTAACGTGCCACCTCTTATCCTACTCGCTCAGCATTTATATTAAATGATCTCTACTTAGAATCAGCAAAATGTTTTTGTTTTTTGTTTTTTTAAAATTTGTTTTCGGTCCACTGGTTGCCAACACAGACTTTATCCTTTCCCAGACGAAGGACTTCTGTGTGAATTGATGTGTGTTCACTTAAATCTTTTGTGTTCAAACAAAGATTAGACTATGCTTCCGAAGAAGACAAAATTCATAACTTTTGGAAAATTTATGGAAATGTTTTGTGTGTGTGCTAGATTGTATTGTAGATGTATCCTGGATAAGTTGTTTATTGTTGTTCTCCCCCTTCATTGTGCTGTACCGAGTGATAGAGTTGAGGTGTTAGGAAAGTTTTGGGGTTTAGCCCACCATTGCCCCCAAGAGAATTAGCAAGAAGTCTTTGATGAAAGGTTAGCCTCAAGTCTTCATCTAGCGCGCTCTTTTTTTCTTTTTCTTTTTTTTAGGAGTTAATTAACACTGAATTGGCATGATGGACTCAGACCTTGGTCCCACCACCCAAAAAATGCAATGATACAATAATCTAAATCTGTCAAGATTTGATTAGCTTTTTTGTTTGTTTGTTTTTAAAGAATGTTGACTTGGCTTTTTGTAGATTTTCTTTTTTTTCTTGGCATTAGTTGAGTGAATTTATTGACATGCAAGTCTTAGTCAACACCTGACCTGATGTGTGCAGCTTTATGAGCACTTGGTGACATTCACATTTTGTTTTTGTGTCTGTCTGTGTGTGTGTGTGTGTGTGTGTGTGTGTGTGTGTGTGTGTGTGTGTGTGTGTGTGTGTGTGTGTTTTCTAATTTTTATTTGGGGGTTTTTTGGCGG
This sequence comes from Maylandia zebra, assembly GCF_041146795.1. NCBI lineage: Eukaryota > Metazoa > Chordata > Actinopteri > Cichliformes > Cichlidae > Maylandia > Maylandia zebra. Next base: position 19,734,543 of record NC_135184.1, read on the forward strand.
GGGGGGGGAGTTTTTTGTTTTTGTTTGTTTGTTTGTTTTTTACAACTATTCGCAAGAAATAGGGCCATCAGCTTAATTTAAAAAAAAAAACAACAACAACAGGGAACTGAGTTAATCGGTAATTGGCTAAAGATTTAATGGTGTTAATTCAGTATTTTGTTTCTAACAGAAGTTGATGAAATTTCCCACAGTGCTGATCCTGCCAAACGGGTCACTGCAGGTCTGAATGAGCCGAAATGACTTTAGCTTTGCAAAAACTGGCATACCGTGATATATGGGGTGTTTTATACAGCGAATAGCAAAGACGTTAATTTCAATATTCGGTGTGTTTTTTGTTTCTGAGTGGAACCGCTGCCTATACCCCATATTTGCATAACCAGTTAAACCCCTCCTCTACCACCCTTGACCACTGAACTCTGTTACTGCTGTTTGAGGCTCACATTTTATTCCCGGACTTTCTGGGGAAATTCGCAAATGGCTTTTTTATATAATTACTCCCGTGTAAAATATCTCTTAAATTAAGGTACAGGTTTGATTTCAGCAAGAAAAATTTTTTTTATATGTATATTATACTCCATTAAGGAATGTCTAGAATTATCTTCCTCCAATGTGGATGTAGCCATTATTACGCCATTTTATGACTTTGTAAGAGAATTCACTGTGTGAAAATTGGTTTGCATTTTTGTATAATACAATCTGCTTTTTTTTTTTCTTTTCTTTTTTTGATATGAGAGGGAGGTCAAACTGGAAGTTTGAAGAGGAAAACAAGAACCTGTGAAATTGAGAAAACAAAATGTAACTTATGTACAACAGTGATTCTAAGCTGAGGGAGAAAGAATAAATGATATTGCTAACTCAATGATTTTGTCATTGTTTTATTTTGTGAAATGGTTCAGTATTTTTCAAGATGTGAATGCTGGGAGTGGACTCATAGGTGTGGTCTTCAGCACAGATTCCTCGTGGTAGCCATGTCTGTTCAACCTGTATACTGTGGTCTTGAGCAGTGTTTTCTGAAGATCTTTGAGATTTGTTCTTTGGAAGTTGTCTGCTTCTTTTTTCCCCATATCATTTTCAGTCCAGTCCTTGTATGTGATCTTTGTACCTGAAAGGAATTGTTTTGTTTTTGGGGGGGGGGGGGTGAGCCACACTGAGGCCACATCATCATTCAAGCATTGAAAACGTGCCTGCTTCAAGAGATGAAACTGTGTTGTGACTACATGTAAGCCAACCTGGCAGAGAACCAATTTTAAACATTTAGGCTCTTTGTTGCCAGCCGCCTGGTAGAAAAACACATTTTGTTTTCTTTCCTTTGGCATTTTTTTGTAGATTAAACTAAAGGTAACAGTATGACAAACATAAAATAGTATTTTTGGATTAGCAACATGACTCCCAAAGAACTGTTAGTTGAAAGCTTGGGTTCTTTTTGCATGGTGTGCAGTGTGTCCTTAAGAAATTTGAGGATACTGGACATGTGAAGCACAAAAGAAGATCATTAACATCATGTCTTTTAAAAAGACAGACCTGAGAGATATCTGGCCTTAATGTTAATTAAAGCTTCATCAAAAATGGTCTCAGTAGGAAGGGACACGGGGAGAAAAGACTGAGGTATGCCAAATTACACAAGAACTAGACTGAAAATCAGTGGTGACAGGTCTTGAGTCATTAATCCAAATTTGAAATATTTGGTTTAAATACTCATGTACAGATGATGTCAGAAGAGAGGTGCAACACTGTATGTGTATACCCATCTGTAAAACACAGTGGAGGCTCTGTGATGCCTGGGTCTTCATTTCAGCCATGTCAAAATTGATGGAATTATGAGTACAGATAAATGCTGTCAGATTTTGATCCACAGTGCAACACCATTTGGAAAGCATCTGATTGGCAGCAGCTTCGGGTTTGTTTGTTTTTTTTAAATATCACAATGATACCAAACACACTTATCAATCATGGGTTGGACTGAACTTCAACATTAGTGATGTAGTGTGAGATCACTTTGACAGAAAATGGACAAAAAGTAGCCAACATCCAAAGAAGAGCTTTGAATGTCCTGAATTTAATTTAATTCTGTTCAGTTTATTTATATAGCACCAACAGACTGGGATAGCTCAGTGGGTAGAGTGGTCGGGGGTTCAAATTCACTGAACGACAACCCTGAGGTACCCCTGAGCAAGGTACCGTCCCTATATCCTTCCTGGGCGCTAGATTGGTGGCTGCCCACTGCTTCACTGAGTAAATGGGTTAAATGTAGAGAGGAATTTCCCCACAGAAATCAATAAAGCATACATTATTATTATTATTATAAACACACAGCAACAGTTGCTTCATTGTGTTTTGTATGGTATATAAGACTACACAGAAAACAGGAGAACAAAAAAAAACAAAAAACAGATGACCTATGAGCAGGGACCTTGGTGACAGTGGGATGGAAAAACTCCATTTTAACAGGAAGAAACCTCTTGCCGAACCAAGCTCAGGGGGAACAGCGACTAGTTTGGGATGAGGTGATGAAGATAGGACAAAAATGTGCTGTGAAAGATCCACAGATTAACAATAATAAAGAGAGTGTTCAGGCTGTGCTGAGGAATAAAGGTGGACATGAGAATCCACCTCATACTAAATTATGTAAAATATCAAAATTGAATTTAACGTGATAACATGATAAGGTTTAGTGAAGTTGAACGTTACCAGAGCCAGTGTAGCCAGCAAATTATTTGCTAAACCCTGATAGCTTGTGTTATATAAAGTTACAGTTACAGCTGACTTTCATGCCTCCCAAACCTGGTTAAGCTTTGGGGCCGTTTTGTTTTTCTTTTGTCTCATGACTTACTTGTAAATGATACATGTTGCTTAAGGTATTTTGATAATCACGTACAGATTTTACAGGTGAAGTAAACTAAAGATTTCATTTGCGGAATAAGAGAAGAGGACTAATAAAAGGTCACAGCCTTGAGTTTACATAGTTGTTTTATATACTGCAACCATGGATACGATACCAAGGTCCTCTCATCTTAGAAACCACTTGATCCCTCCCCTTAATTTGAATGTGAAAAAAAATAATTTGTAGATTTTATTCAAGATCAAGTCAAGCTCACAATCACAACCACATTTCTGGAAAGGCAAAGATACCATTATCTGCGTTTACAACACCTTTCTTACCACACACACACACACACATATATATATAAAACACCCAGCACGCCCCTGCGGGCGGTTTATCCTTCAAGCTCGGGTCCTCTACCAGAGGCCTGGGAGCTTGAGGGTCCTGCGCAGTATCTTAGCTGTTCCCAGGACTGCGCTCTTCTGGACAGAGATCTCCGATGTTATTCCCGGGATCTGCTGGAGCCACTCGCCTAGCTTGGGAGTCACCGCACCTAGTGCTCCGATTACCACGGGGACCACCGTTACCTTCACCCTCCACATCCTCTCGAGCTCTTCTCTGAGTCCTTGGTATTTCTCCAGCTTCTCGTGTTCCTTATATATATATATATATATATATATATATATATATATATATATATATATATATATATATATATATATATATATATATATATATATCACAAAAAAAAATCAACATTTCTATAAAGTAAGGCACTTGGAATGGTTTTGTCCTTCGTGTGTGTTTGTCTACACATTATCTGAAGATGTAGCTCAATAAACTTTGACATTACAGTCAAGTCTATTTCCAGGAAAACTGCCAGAAAGAAAAATAATTAACCAAGAACATATTCAAATCAATTCCTCACTCAGCCATCACCAGTTCATGGACAAACATACCCTCCATCTTCCCACTTATTCCACATTTGTTGGATCCCAAGTAACATGTCTTCCATCATGCAAGCTTCCTAAAGCAGCCATGTCCTCGTCCTCCAGCTGGAATCCAAACACCTGTTTGTGTGTGTGAGAGAGAGGACGATAAGATACGGTGGCCCCTAGAGACAAAGCATGTACAAACTCCAAAACACGTACAAATTCCAAATAGCACGCACAAACTGCAAAACACGTACAAAATCCAAAACACATGCAAACTCCTAAACACGTACAAACTGCAAAACATGTACAAAATCCAAAACGCGTACAAACTCCAAAACACTTAGAAAACACGTGCAAACTCCAAAACACGTACAAAATCCAAAACACACGCAAACTCCAAATCACAACGGAAGTGCTCCAGGACGCTAGGGGCAGTGTTGAGCTCGATTTGCAAAATAAACGGCAAGTTTGTTGCAATTACATGGGCTGTATGGGACGGTCTAGTCTCGGTCGTGCTTCCCAGGTTGCCTAGCAACCATGATACTAACCGCTGGAAACGTGTCATACAACTTTGTTTGACAGAAATGAAGGAGAACATATTTTGTTCATTTGTTTGTTTGTTTGTTTCTACAAGAGCTTTGTGTGATTTGATAAGTATCTGAGGCTGAGACCACAGGACTGTAAAACATGATTTTTGGGCTTCATTTCTGTACTGAACAGTCATTTAAGATTCGTTAGTGAATAACAATTAGCTAATGTTGTTCATGAGACTAAAGTCATATCACTTTAGTAGTGTAAATATAATATGGCCAATATTATAGTTATTATATTAATCATTATTAGCTATTACAGCAGTGAACACGAACTCTGTGTCAAATACTGAGCTTCAGTACAGTTTCAAGTTGCAGTTATTTATATGTCTTATCACCTTAAATCTTCACTCAAGACAAGTATCTTTGACAGTGCACATATAGGTGTATCATATATAAGAGACAAATGTTGTTCCTTCCCAGTCCCAGTGCACTTGTTAGCATGTTTTTGTTCGTGCAACTGGTCCGTTGGGTTATTGTCTCCCCAGAAACATTTCTGTTGTGTCTTGTGTGCTTTTGCAGCGTTTTTCTTTTTGCAGCGTTTTTCTTTTTGCAGCATTTTTCTTTTTGCAAGTGTTTTTCTTTTTGCAAGTGGTTTTCTTTTTGCAAGTGTTTTTCTTTTTGCAGGTGTTTTTCTTTTTGCAGCATTTTTCTTTTTGCAGCGTTTTTCTTTTTGCAGGTGTTTTTCTTTTTGCAGCATTTTTCTTTTTGCAAGTGTTTTCTGAAGTTGCAGTCCGTTTGGCCTCTCAGGGCCACCGTAATAAGAAGAGGAAAAGGATCATATGAAAAACGAAAATGCCTGTGGCATTAAAAGTGAGATTGGCTTCTCTCAGTTGTGATGATAAACTGCAGAAGTTATCTGTCTTCTGACTGGAAAGATGGACACATTATGCCATTATTTAAACTATTTAACTTGTCAAGATCTCTTTACATTTACTAAACCTCAGTTAAGCCAGATGCATAAGTTTATTATGATGACCTCTAGTGGAAGCTACCAAACAAGGCACATCATTGTGTAGAAGTCTTGAGCCACCTCCTTTTTAAAAAAATCTGTATATTTTCTTAGAAAAATGTTAATAATTCCATACATTTTCAATTTGTAATTCATCACTAAATCCATCAGTTTTAACAAGATGAAGAAGAAGAACACAACTGACTGAAATGCAGGTGCAAACAATGACAGAGCCTCCACCGTGTTTTTAAGATGGCTGTACACAATCAGTGTCATACCTCTCTCCTGACCTTTGCATAAACTGACAATTATTTGAACCAAAACTTTCAGATTTGGATTCATCACTCCATTCATTGCTACTGATTTTAAGTCCAGTTCTTGTGTAATGTGGCATACCACTTGTTTTCCTCCCTTAAGAATGACTTCTTAACAGCCAGCCTTCCACTGAGACCATTTCTGACGAAGCTTTAGTGAACAGTAGATGAACCAGATGCATCTCTCAGGTTCTTTCAGGTCTTTGCTTTTTTCCTGTTTCTTAAGATACTTTTCTTCTGCTGCAGAAGAACTTCTTTTGTCCTCCATTTGTCGTGTTTCCTTAAAATTTTTAGGACACAGTGCGGCAAGTTTTCCACTAATAGCTCTTTCTGAATCACCCTGTTGTAGTACAATTTTTACATCTGTCAACTGTGTTTGGTGTTTTCCATAGATTAGACTAAAGAAATTGGAACAGACAGGCTGCTAGTAACAAAGTGTGTAAAGATATAATTTAAAATTGGTTCTTCACCAAGTTTTCTCTGTATTTCAATGTGTAGAGACAGCACTGATTCACCCCTCGAGTTTGCTGCCTTTTTTGTGCTTGAATGATTTATTCCTCTGAAAATGGTCAGGTACAAGGACTGGACTAAAAATGGGTGTAAAAAGAGCCAGTGCCCAAAAGAAAACTCTGATACCAACTTTAGAAAGCTGGCTCCTTAAAGGCAAAATATAAAGAAATTAAGGGTGGTTCAAGACCTTTGCACGGTGTAACTGGGTTTAGATGAAGACATGATTTTGACTGTCTTGTCAAACTTAGGCTACAGCTAAGCTTTATTTGAAAAAATGTTCGATCACAACATGAACTTTTATTTTGGTTTTTCATTTTGTAGACTTTTTTAAAGGGTTCAAGAAAGTATGGAATGATCTTTAAACTCACTTCACAGTTTTCTTGTATCCTCTTCTTTTTGGTCGATTTTGGTATTGTCACAACTCCGTTCTTAGAAACACAAAATTGAAAATATTCAAGAATATTTAGAATTTCAGTAGACACAATATTTTCACACCAGGGATGGAAATCATGTGATGAGCGCGACAACCTGAATACTCCAGCGGATGCAGATCTGAGCTGGCGTGCGTCTGTGCTTTTCCGCTATCTGGAGAACAGTGGGATTGTTGAAGACTTGACCCTTGGCCAGAGGACTATACCCTTCAAACACAATTCCCTCCTGACGACAGTACTGAATCAGGTGATTTGGCTGCTGGAAAGGATGGTACTCAACCTGATCAGTTAAAACAGCATATAAAACAATAAAGTCAATGAGCTGAAGGAAGTTTTATGGCATAAAGAAAGTCAACCTGAGTATCTTTGCACAGATTCTAGCTTAAATAAATGCTAAATGGATAAAACTACCTGGTTAACATGTGGTATCACAGTACAGTCTTCTTTCAGCTGTTCCAGGTGGTGGACCAGAAAATTGCTGACCCCAATAGCACGGCACACACCTATATTAGCAAACAGAGATATGTATGCTTTGTGAAATAAACTCTTTTACTACTATTAAGTGATATGTATTATCATCACTACTTCAGTGATTATCCAGCTGTAAAACTGAAGCTAGTCTTTTAATTAAATTATGAACATAATTCCCAAGGATAAAATTAATATAGTATAAATAAATAATTGCATTGTATGGTAATTCTGATAATCTCTCTAAGTTAATACCATGCATTTAGCATTTATAAATATAAATGCAAATATAAATACAGGCCATTTACCTTCCTTATAAAGTTCTTCCAAAGCTCTCCAGGTCTCAGCTCTCATCTCCCTGTTGGAACCACCAGGTGTCTTTGACTCTGGCCAGTGCATCAGGTACAGATCTTTAAAAACAACAGGGGTTAGAGGTCATGATGTAACAAAAGACAGCAAACTGCATTCGGTGTGGTGAACATGGATTAATTCAACTACATCACGAGCCATCACAGGTTTATTCAAGACGTTTGTCCTGCAGTGACATCCCAGAAAACTGTTTAGCTGTTAACTGTTTTTAACTTTATCAATCAGACGGCATACCAAAATACTCGACCCCCATTTCCAAGCAGGAGTCCAGACAGGCCTTTTTTGCAGCTGTATATCCGTAGTCGCCGGGCCACAGTTTATTCGTGAGCCACAGATCACTTCGTGGAAGCCCACTTTCTCTGACAGCTTTGCCCAATTCGGCCTCGCAGCCATAACGCTTTGCTGTGTCAATGTGGCAGATGCCACATTCAGTGAGAGCATACATAACTGCATCGTGGGAGTAACCACCATTATGTGATGTGCCTGGCAAAGAGAAAAACACACAACATTTATACATTAAAAAAAAACCCAATGGTAATTATTATAATATAGACTTTATATTTCCCACAGTGGGGAAATTCACGTGTTACAGCAGCACTAGAAGACATTTTAATGATAGTGTTATGTAGTTTAATTCAAACTTGACGGCGTATTAGCGCTGACATAAATATACAGTGTATTCATAAAAGGTATAAATACATACAAAATATTCACATATCCTGGATTAAAGGATACTGAAAAACCCGTTTGTGTACGCAACTATTTATTAGTAGTATCAACTGTATTGGAGGAATTAGACCAAACGTTTGCCTGTGGATAAACTGACGAACAGTAACACTACATATTTTTTTCTTGAATTAAAACTTGATAGGTGTCAGTTTTACTTGTGGATTTACTTCCCTATTGCATTACTTAAAAGTTTTTAAGCCAACCGATTCAGTTAACAATCACTGTGTCCTAGGATTGCATAATGCTTCATTCAGGTTTGTGCTAGCTGATTTAAAAACAGTGACTGCCAGAGTAAAACACACCCAAACCAAGCACGGGGATCTGCAGACCATTGGAAAGTGGTACTGTAGGACAGTTCAGGACCGACGCCAACGGCATGTTCACTTCACCAGAGCTGAGCAATCTGGAAAAACGTTTTTGTTTTGTTGTTAACTTTTCTTGCTTTAACGAGGAAAGTCATTCCTCGTTAACATATGTTATTCTCCAAAAAAGAATACTATTAATACACTCTTTTTTTCATTAACAGTGCATTAGATTAACTTACCTTTGTTGTAACCACTAGGTAGACTGGTTTTGAAAATTTTTCATTTAGTTGATTCTCCCTTTCTCTCTCGACCAACTATTATTAACATATTTGTAGAGGCGAAGATATGCCCCTGAATTAAAAATCAAGCCGCTGAACAAACATGGCGACAGTTCATTAGAAAGTCGGAATACGCGAGTGAAAATATATTTACGAGGTTGTAACGTAGAAAATGTATTTATAATGAGTAAGAACAAAATATTCATTTAACAAGAAATTTTCTCTATAATAAAATAGCTGCGTGGCTGTTGAGTACCATAAATTACGGCGGGTGTTAAATAGGAACCGCTCTTAACTTGTACACTCTTTGGACAAAGTCAGCCAACATGGCGACCGTTTGAAAGAAAGGGGTTGAATGTTTGTAGTGCCAACAAAAATGAGGTGAGTTCTCCTTTCTAGAAAGAAAAATAGAATATGTTAAAATGTAACAGGCTAGATATGTTACGAGACAGCCGACTAAACCGTTGTGTTCAAAACAAACGCTGGGCTAAAATCACGTTAAAGTTAGCTAAAATCAGTGCAACTACAACTACTTGCACAAGCTAAGTTGTCATTTCAGATACCCAAGATGGCTTAATTGATTTGCATGTTTAGTTATGGATGCCATATAATCCTAACATTTATCACAGGCCATAGATTAACTAATTTCTGCTTAGAATACAACAAATCAGTCATAGAAACTGCATATATTGATTTTTTTCTCTTTTAAACTGGAGCTGAGATGGAAATATTAATAAATACTGCAAATCTGTGTGCAGGCTGCCCCGTTGTTGCTTTGGGCTCCGACGAACCTATTTGTTTTGGGCAATTCTGCTGATCCTCCTGGTTGGTGTAGTCTTGACAGCTCTGCTGCCACCTGCTGAGGACCAAAGAGGTGTTGCTGTCTTGGAGGTGCTACGAAGGGCAACCCCGCAAAAGCAGAATCCCGCACAGGTTCACCACGCTGACAGCTCGGAGGAGAAGAAGTTTACCATCATCATCCAGACTTACAACCGCACAGACGTTTTGCTCAAACTCCTAAACCATTACCAGGGAGTACCTCATCTTCAGAGAATTATCATAGTATGGAACAACATTGGAGAGCAGACACCTGCAAAGCTGTGGAGCTCCTTGGGGCCTCATCCGGTCCAGGTAGTCTTCAAGGAGCAGACCAGCAACCGAATGCGCAACAGGCTACAACCATTCCCTGAAATTGATACTGATGGTCAGTACATCTGTCAGCTTGCACCGTATGTATTATTTGTTATATTTAAATACATTTTAGTCAGTGAACAGTAGTATTTTTGTTCTGCTCCTGTAGCTGTTCTTATGCTGGATGATGACACTCTCATCAGTGTACCTGACATCAGTTTTGCTTTTTCTGTCTGGAAGGTAATGAGTATCATAAACTTGAAAAATTTAACTGCAGATTTTAGCCGGCAAACCCTGAGTTGTTTTACTGTTGGGTTCCACAGCAATTTCCAGACCAGATTGTTGGATTTGTACCGAGGAAACATGTCTCAACGGCAGCAGGAGTGTACAGCTATGGCAGCTTTGAGCTGCAGGATCCAGAAACAGCAGGAGGTGATGTGTAGGTTGTTTGTTTTTGGTTTTTTTGTCCACATACCCTGCATGTTATTTGGGCCTGTACTACGAAGCATGCTCGACATACCCAGAATGTTTGTTGCTTATGTGGCTTCACTTATTTTTACATCAGTGTACATCAGTATACTTCTGTGTTTAATTTTAAACATATCAGTGAGAGAATAACAATCATATCTTAGTATAAAGAATAATGATCATAGCATTTCTATAAGGATTCACAGATGTCAGAAAATTCGTGCAGGGAGATTGCCAAAGCTTTTGGAATGGATGTGAGGTAATGTGCAAAGACGGGACATATGTTTGCCTCTGGAACAAAAACCAGCCACAACAAATAGTGGGGAACCATGTGGGAAAGAAAAGTCCCAGAATTTTATTTGTATTGTTGTTGGCACAGCATATAAAACACTGGGACATGACCACAAGGTAATTAACGAATGATGCGCCAAGGACAAGCATGACTGCTGGCAGTAACGTCAACCACTCATATGGGTTACATCAAAAATCCACAGCAGAAGTCTAAATCAGCGTTAAGCTGTCACAAGAAAGTGGTTATAAACTTAATAGGTCCACTCTAGGTTTACCAGTCTTTCATGTGTTCATGTGAGCATGAACACATGAAAGAGGCAACTTCTGACCAATCACAGACGTGGGCAGATCTAACAGATCTGAGCGGCCTGATTTTAGAAAGGAAGTTAAAACTGTGTCAGACCAGGCAATGTTAAGCTGTGTACAGTACAGGCTCAGAGCAACACGTGTTGCCAAAACAGTAGCGTGAGATTACAAGTGTACGATTTAAATAGGCTTTATGAATGGAAAAGCACTATTATATTTATAAAGCCTAAGCTGAAGCCAGGAGGAAAATCTGGCAAAAATGCCATCTGTGCGAGTTAACAGACTTCTCAGTATCCTTAAGACTCAGGATAATCTGTTATATCAATGTTTAAATGTGCAGAAAACAATTTTAACTTTATCTTTTCAGCTGAAACTGTGCTGGTGGTGTTTAATGGCTTGAGTGCAAGTTAAGAAAATATATACAAATAGAAATTAAAGACAGGCATAGCATGCTTGCAAATTTGATATCCAGTGTATATCCACATTATAAAGGCGTGGAAGACAATACAATCATTTTAGAAATAGAAATAAAGTTGCTCCTTTAGACGCTAGCTGTCCGTGGACATGTCCGACATGTGTTCCAGGAATGGTGGCACCATTTCCCAGAGAAACAATTGGTCAGTAGATGGTGAGTTTGTACTTGTTGACTTTAAATTGAACATGAGAAAATTCAAGGCTTATTCAGGTAACTTTGGCATAAACCCTGGTTTATGAAGAGGGTTCATTTCTTAGGGGGTAGTTTACCTTGAGAATTTGTGCTGCAGACCTAACCAGTTGTGGAACAGGTTATATTTGAGATCAAGAGATAAAACGTCACTTCCTACTGCCCAATTCACTAGCGGGGACTACATTCTCATTTTAGGTTTGACAGCATTCCTAGTAAATAATGGCAGATGGCTTGAGGATGAATTGAGGCTGCAGTTTGGGGAAGGCCTCAGGGGGGATTGGCGATGGCTCCCAGGCTGGGAAGATCCTCATGTACTAATGAGAAGTGAATGAATTGTAAAAAAGGGAAGGGAGGGTGGGGCACAAAGATGAGAATGAACAGCTTGTAGTGCTCGGGAGGGTCATATATTGATGGATTACTGGAAGGGATGTGTATGGAGGTGTGGTACCACTCCTGAAATTTAGATAAATTCTCTCCACTTAGCTTTCTGGAAAATGGTGTTAACATTGCTGTAAAATCCCCCGAGCCACTCTGAGCAGATAGTAAGAGGGTCTAATGTTTTTCATGAGTCTCTAAAGTCTTCTTTCCATGATGAGTAATAAATATAGATTCTTAGACACAACTAAACAGCAGCTGTTTTTCTTTCAACCTGCATTATAAATTTCAACAGCAGCGAATCACCATCGTATTGCTGAAAATGCAGAGTTAACCCTGAATTTGCATTGCTGCGCCACTAATCCTGCTTCATAGTACAGGCCTCTGGCTAGGTGTACTTTGTTTTTTAAGCTTCCATCTCCCTGCATTCCCTGCAGATACTCCATGGTGTTAATTGGTGCTGCCTTCTTCCACCGCCGCTATTTGCAGCTCTTTCAGGACCAGCCTCAAGCAGTGCATGCTTTAGTGGATGAAACGCAGAACTGTGACGATATTGCCATGAACTTTGCCGTAGCTCTGTATTTAAGAAAACAATCAAAGTTGGGTAAAATGAACAGAGCCTCTGGGGTCTTTATCAAACCCGTGGACCTCCGCAACCTAGAAAAGGAGGCCAGCAGTGGATACCAGGGGATGTGGCATCGTCCCGAACACCTTCTCCAGAGGTCCTACTGCCTGAACAGGTTGACACAGATCTATGGCTTTATGCCTCTTTCCTTCTCCAACCTGATGGTCTCCCAGTTTGGCTTCCCCAGTTATGCAAACCACAAAAGCAGGGGCTGAGGAAGTGCTGTATTACTGATTGCTCTGGATAAAAAGTAGACGATATAGTGTTCTGGTAAGTCTGTTTGATTAACATCATGTGACAGGGTGGAGGATAAGTTTGAATTATCAGTGAGTGAGTGAGTGAGAGAGAGAGAGAACGAACGAACTGTGCCTGGAAACTAAAAAATGAAAACTTTAATCTCATTGTACCTCTTTGATTTTTAGCCTACTCTTTTGAGTTTTAGGATTCTGAGCAGTTTTCTCATTCACAGCCCGACAGTGATGGACGCCTGATTTTTGGACAGCGAGGATTGTTAGAAGAATTTGCTGCACATGCCCTTGTCTGATGAGACATCCATATTTGATAAGCTAATCTGTATTGTTTACCAGGAACTGCCTTAAAGTTACCTTGAAGCCAAAAAAGTGTCAGTCTTTGATCTATTTTGACAACTTAACCTGCTTTATTAGTAACAGATTTAGACTGTCTTAAGATGTAGGTATGCTGTAGTTGTATTTAACCAAAAAAACTTTCCACCAACGTATCTGAATAAAAAGGAATTGTGAAAAGCATTTAACAGTGACTCTTTATGTCCAGGACAGGAATGTGATTTGATAAATAAAATGTTTTCTCAGGGCATGAAATCATTATTATAATGGTGAAAATAATTTATTCCCTGTTGAATTTGTAAATTTGCTCACTCACAAAGAAATGAACCGTTTCTAATTTTCTATGGCAGTGGTATTTTAATGGAGAAAGACAGAATATCAACCAGAAAACCAGGAAAAAAAAAACCCCCATCAAATTCAGCAGGGGGTGAAATACTTCCCCCACTGTATGAGTTCAGGTAGTAATCTGGAGATGTCGGCATCTGAAGAATTAACTGAGTGTGTTTTGGCACCATGAGTCGTGGTATCTTTGTTCCAAATTCTCATATGTGCCAACTATAGATTAAACGCTTCCAATAAAACTTATATTGTCATGAATAGTTTTGTCACAGCTTTAATTTTAAACATATTGCCCTGCTGTGAGGAAAGTATTTCTAACCAAAATAGTTAAACTGCAGGTTTTTGTTTTTTTTTAAAAAAGTGCCTTGGCCACTTTTTACTGTAATAGAGGGCACTGATAAAGAGATTTGTTACCAAATGAATTATTTACATTAGTAGGTATACGTGGGAGTGCCCATTTATCTAAAATCATTGGATATGCTTATTTGTTCTATTTTTCTCTCAATGTAAAGCTAGTAGTTTGAATGAGAGTGTTAACAGAGGAAAAGGATCAGACAATAAAATTCTTTGTTTTCTAATGTGGAAATTTTGGTCTGATGGCTAATGCAGTTTTCCAGAACAACATGGACACAAAAACATGGATAAAAAGGTTTTTAGCTTTGGATTACTAACACCTGTTTTCCACCAGTAATGTGCCTAGTCTGGTGCTGGTCGATGGCCATATTTTGGCAAGTGTCAGAACTTAATTTTTGCATACTATATCAGACGTTAGTGTCACACAGGGCCGAATCTGAATGCTACATTTGGAAATTAGTGGTAAATTACTTGCAGTAATATTCCCATTGCTTCTGAAATCACTGAATCCAAGTGTTGGGAGACTCATTTTTGTGGTGCCACCATTCTTTGTTGGTGTAAATGTGTAGAACCAGTTTGAGATTTGGCAAAGCATTGGTGGAAAATGGCTAAATGAGGTAGCAGAGTTACAGATTACCGGTAGCATAACAAGTGCTTAAAGTCTACAAAGTAAACATCTCGACTGCAACGCTAGACATGAAGTTTCACCTGCTTTTAAATTTCAAGTTTGCAAGGCATTAAATCAGCAAATGCTCTTTACTAACTTTGGATGTGAAAACTAGATTTATTTATTAATAACAGTCCACTCCATGTCATTGGATAAAAGTGTCCTTGCATATTCGTTTGGATGGGTTCCAGTTCTTTCACAAAGAATTTCAGGGACTTATGATGTTGGTCCACCACCACCACCCCCGGGTCCACGTCCAGGCCTGGAACCTCGGCTGCCTGGTGAACGAATGTCATGCCACAACTTCACAAGGGGCTCCCTCTTCCTCCAGATGAGTTTATGACCATATGCCACATACCACCTGTATGAAGAGATGCATGGCACGGTAAAATGTGGAGAAAGCAGAACAAGATGCTCCCATTAGGCCACATTAAGACATTAAAGGATTTAGACTGATCAAAGCAGTGCAGAATCATTGGATTCTTTTTTCATGACTGAGTTCAAAAGCACAAAGCCTTCAAAACAACATTTTAATAATATTAGATATGTTCCACAGGCTTTAAGCTGTATTTGTGACTACACCTGCAACTGTCACATAACCACAATTTTCACACTTGGGCCATGTTATGAGAGCAGGATATTAAAACTGGGAAAAAAATCTGTCTGCTTATGTAAGTCTAAGAAAACAGTTAAACCCTCCAGAAAAAGTAAGTAATCAGATTTGGGATTAAGACAGTTTCATATGCCTTGAAACTGTATTTCATATTGTTAACATGGACAGACTTTGAGGAAAGGGTAAAAATAAGACCTGACTCACACTCCAAAGAGGGCTCCGCCAAGGTGAGCTGCATGGTCAAACAGCCGCCATCCCAACAGAAGTCCTGCTGTGTCAATGGCAACTAGCGCTTTCAGAGCCTAAATATAAACAAAGGCAAAGCTGCATTCAGTGCGCTGGCATGCATACTTCCACAGTCACTCATACATGTACCTTTTTATTTGGTCCATGCACACTCACATCTCTTCCTGCAGCAAAAGCGGGAAGGAAGACAAAAGCAACTCAAGCAACCACTCGTTATATCCGAGGTAGACAGAAGAACATCTCTGAATGCACATGTCCAACCTTAAAGAAGATGGGCCACAGCAACAGAACCCCACAGTGGGTGCCACTCCTGTCAACTAAGAACTGAGGCTACAATTCCCATGGGACAACCAAAGATTGGAAAAACAACATCATTTAGACACAACAGCCTGCCTGTGTATTGCTGCTGATCATGTTCATATGTTTATGACTACAGTGTGCAGGTCTTCTGATGGCTGCTTCCAGCGGGATAACACACCATGTCACAAAGGTCAGATCATCTCGAACTAGTTTCTTGAACATGACAATGAGCTGACTGTAGTCACCGTGTTGAATCAGTGCCATAAAAAACTGGGGCATTTCTGAAGGCAATATGGATTCCAATCGAGCACTTGTAAGGCGTACTTCATAAAGTGTATGTAGGAAATATGAAGTGTGCAGCACTTACTGTTCCTGCTGTGAAAGTGACCATGGGAAGGAAGATTATGCCAAGCTTGGCCTCTGGCATCTTAGAGCAGATAGCAGCGAGCACTGCCATGACGGCGCCGGACTGTAGATCAAAACAGTTACTATCACAGCTGTCCATCATTTGAGTTGAGCTTTAAAATGGATTTTAGCAAATATCTTACCGCCCCTAATGATGGATAGAGACGCCCGGTGGCTGCCTTACATGTGTAACTGACCATAGTGGAAACCACACCTGAAAATCAAACATTTGGTAGCCTTTCTTACTTCCTGTTACCTATATTCTCAATAATCAGCCATGTATAGTACTGAAAGGCCCTAAACGTTTGAGTGTCCCAAAACTAAAATAAGGTTTTTGTGCTGTAGTAAATGATGGATGGAATAACAGCGAGTTTCAGTCAAACATGAAGCAAAGAGATCATTAAACTATCCACCCTGGATTAAACACTAATGTTAAAAATATTCAAGTATTGTGTTTAGATTTAATAAATGTTATCAGACTCCAGTTGTGTGCTTTATTTGACTCACCAGCAGACAGGTAAACTGCAAGAAATTGCTCTTTCCCCAAAAGAGAGACGATCCCTGAGGAGAATATCCATAGGACATACATGTTGGCCACCATGTGGATGATGGAGTAGTGACTGAAGGAGGACAGAGCCATGGGAAGGCAGCGTGTTTCTGGAAGAGGAAGAGGAGAGGGGAAAATAATGCACACACTGCAAACACAAAAGAGGTCATGACCATGTAGCACAGGTGAACTCACTGGAAGCTGGGTTGGACGTGAAGTACTTAAGCATACTTCTTTGCATTGAAGGGATTCGCCAACAGCAGAGGACGGCGGCATTTAGTGCGATAATACCTAGAAAAAAATTAATAAATAAAGGTGCCAACTATGAAGAAATGCAAAGAGATAAATAAAAAAACAAAAAAACCCCAGACACATAGGGTTGGGTATCGTCACTGATTTCTAGAATCAATTCGATTCCCATTCACAAGCGCAAGGTCCCGAATCGATTCGATCCATGATTCGATTCCATTTGATTCGGGGAAATTTTGCCTCAGACAGTCAGAAATATTATAATTCTGATCACTAATCAGTACATATCCATATTTTATATCTGTAAAAAGAAACCTTACACTTGTGAGACTTTATCAAAGGTGTGAGCATCACAGCAGATGCCTTTGTGTCAAAGTAACAGAGGATAAAACACAGACAAACATGAAGGCGATTTTCCTGGCCTGACTTTTTATAGCAGATAACCTTAAAAATATTCTGCGGTAGAACAAAAACTGAAGAAAACCATGAATCAACATGAACATTACCTGATGCTGCTGAAGTGAAGCAGAGCAAAGTTACAGAGGTTTCTATTAGAGATACAGTTAAGCATTTTGCAATTTTGCATAATTTAAAAAGTTTAAATTTCTTCAGTATTGAACAGCAAAAATGCGGCTTTCTTGTCGGAAGTCATTTAAGTAGAAAAGAAAAAAACAACACAGCGGCTGACAGCACTGTTTACAATGGTAGACTGGTAGGTGATAAGCAAGTGAATGGGAAACTGTTCTTGAAGTACACGGAGAGAGAGAGCTGTGCAAGTGTGATTTTATTGTGGTGGAGGCAAAACAGCAAATAAGGGGGACTTCATGATGATGTTTATGTGAAGCGTAGTTTGGATCTTCTTTTCGCGACTGGTTCAATCAACTTTGGTTGGAGAGACACAAAACCTGCAGCTTCAGAATCTAGCGCAATAAAAGATTTAAACACAGAGCGCGGACCAGACACATCAAAATGAGTGAGCTGTCGGCTCTCAGCCCCGACAGCATGTCCGTGTACGTCCCGTTGGGCGAGAAAGCGTCGGGTCCGCGCTCTGTTTACGTCTTTGTGCAGAATCCGTGTGCCTGCTCTCATTTACTGTTTTAGCTGTTTGGTGGTTGTCAAAATTTTGTGAGATTTATCCTGAGATTCTGGCATTTTGGGCAAAATGCATTTATATTTAAAAATCGATTCAGGATTTTAATGAATCGATATCACGCTATTCAAGCTAGAATCGATTTTAAAATCGGAAAATCGATAATCAAAACCGCACACACACTGCAAAGATGTTGACTGTGTAAAATAATACCTGTCACAGTCTTCTGTCCCTCTGTGAGGCTGTTCCAGAAGTCATCCACCATGGACACCAGGAGAATGAGCTGTCGCTGGAAGCTGGACAGCTGGTTCCACCAGTTGTGCCAGTATGCCATGTCCTGGGTGCCCTGGGAACATGTGAAAGGTTCACAGAGTCTCTGTGAGCAGCTTGTAAATCAAACCAGTAATGCGATCTGCAAGCAAAGGAGATGTGCAATAATGTGGATCATCAAAGTGCTCACCTGCATGCCTTTTTCTGAATTCTCTTCATCTTTTGCAGTCTGAAGTCTTGACTTTAGACTCTCATATTGGAGAATGGCCGCCGCACCAAAGGAGCAGCCTGTAAACTGAAATGGAGTCAGAAAACAGCCAGAAGCACTTTACTGTCCACAAACAACAGTGTACCATGCATCCATTTCATCACTACACAGCAGTAGAAAACTGGGGGGACCTACCCCTACTGTGAACATCAGCGGTGTGAAAAGTGTAGGCCTGGGGACTCTAGGAGGAGGCTGGGGCACCGGGGTGCCAGCCTCAGTGGCTGAGGTGTTTGTTTCCTGCGTGGCATTTTTTTTCTTTATGTCTGGCCTTTTGGCCTCCCGACGAAATCCACACCTCTGCTGGTTGTAGGGGTTAAGACTGCCAGGAGAAAGAGGCAGCTTTTAAAGCAGGCAGTTGTTGAAATATACACAAAAAAGTATAAAATCAATGTTCATTTAGGGGAAGAACATAAAAGTCCTGCTTTGAAAACTAATTTTACTTTTTTGTTGTTGTTGTAAAATTACAGCTACTGCTGGTTGTAGAGTTACAAAAAAATGAATGCATCCGTAATAAAAGCTAATAATACTGAGAACAATTCAAGCACCCACAATGTATGAATCTACACGGGTAGCATGCCTCACAGTGGCTCCATAACTACTTATTGTTAGTATCAGTATCAATAATAAAAGCACGACATGCTGTTTAAGGCACTCAATTCATTTACTGAAAAACAGAAAGACTACAGTAACTCGTTTACGCTTCGATATCGCAGGTTACGGATGAAACATGAAGCTGTCTTCAGCTTTGTGGATCTCCCTGCAATGACAGTCGGAACAGTTAGGTAAGCACGGGCTGCGGCTGGTGGAGAAGTAAACACACACATCCTGTCAGTGTTACGCCTGTGCAGACAGACGCTGCGACCACAGCGACCTTGTGTTTGCTCACCTGGAGCTTCGTGGAGTGGTGTTCTGGGATCTCACGAACTCTGTTTTGGCCCATTTTATCGCGTATCCTCTCCACGCCATGATTGTGTTGACCTTCCGCTTCAAGCCCGTCCCACCACCACACTGTAGCTGATGCTGCGTTCACGGACTCATGTAAAAGCCAGCATTTGTAACTTGGTTGTATAATTCTGCATCTACAGGCAGCTCTTGCGCTGTGTCTGACTATATACATTCGGTTCACAGTATCTATTTAACTTAAATTGGTTATCTTATATTTAGTTGTGGCGTTAGTATTGTCAGTTTGATTTTTATTGGGTGGACACAGAGTTGCACAACACCAAAGGGTCAAAATCCTTGCATGCTTATAAATACAATAGAAGGTTATTTTTGCCATAATCGTTCAGCTGTGCAACAGTAAATACTCCACAGGCCTCTGTTAGCGTCTCTTTTGTTTGGTATAATCAGCTCCCTCTAGTGGCGCATTGACGAACAGATTTGTCAGAACAAAAGCGCTTTCAACAGTGGTTAAATTGTTACACGTGTAGCAACTATTCAGTTTTTGTTTGTTTGTTTGTGATGGGATGTGCTACAATATCCGCAAATTTAAAAATTTAACAGTAAAACATTTTTTTTTACTCCAGTGTGAGTATCTTAGACTTCTGGATGCCTATCCACAGCGCTGATTTTTAACCAGTAAAATATAGTGCTTCATCAAAATATAATTTATAGTTTGTGGTAGTTGTACTTTCCGTCTTTTGTGTTTATTTAACTACATTTCAGGGCAATAATATTCACTGTACTATCTTTACAGCTGACTCCAGTGTCTGACAAATACAGCAAGGATCTGTAGGTGACATGAAAATGTCACGACCTGCGGGGTCGGCAAGGCACTGATCAGCAATCTCTCTCCCCCTCCCCTGTTTTGCCGGGGCGGAACTCATGGCGGGTTCACGCCCTCGGCCCACGCCCTCCCAGATCATGCACACCTGGGCCTCATCAGACCAGCTGGTATATCAGAAGGAGGAGATCAGCTGTTCAACGCTGGATTGTTGTGAAGACTCCTGTCAGTACACGTCGAGCCCTAGTTTCCCCACACTTCCGCCTCAGAAAGTAACATTTGTCTCTCTGTTCTAGATTCCCCGGACTCGTCCCCGTGTTTCCCCGTGTGGAGCGTGTAAGAGGTGGCTGGTCACTAGCGGAGAGAGGTTGGCGTGAGCGTGTGTGTGATCCCCTTGTTTTCCCTGGAGCCCTGGAACCCGTCCTCGCACATCTTGTATATAGCACTGTCCTCGCACTGCCTGTAAATACACTTGGTGAAGATTTTTGTGAATAAACTGTCTCTGTTACAACACACTCCGGAGTTCAGTTATTACCAGCAAAATAGTTGCATGTTTAATCATCTGGGAATTTACCCAGATTTATTTATTTATTTAGACAGAGATCTTGACTCCCTCAATGTTCAGCACAAAGTTACACCGATGTATGCACTCACTCAGCAGTATTCAATTCGATTTTATTTATAAAGTATCAAATCACAACAACCGTTACCTCAAGGCACTTTATATTGTGAGGTAAAAACCCTACAATAATACAGGGAAACACTAACAATCAGACAACGCCCTGTGAGCAAACGCTTTGGCAAAGGTGGGAAGGAAAAACTCTCTTTTAACAGGAAGAAACCTCTGGCAGAACCAGGCTCAGGAAGGGGCAGCCTCGTGATGCAACCGCTTGGGGTGAAGAGAGGAAGACACGCTGTGGAAGACAGCCAGAGATTAATAATAACTCATAATTAAATGCGGAGAGGTGTATAAACACATGGAGAGTGAAAAGAGTTGAGAGCGAGGGGCCTGGAAGCTGAAGGTTCTGCCTCCCATTCTACTGTTAATACTCTAGGAACCACAAGTAAGCCTGCAGTCTGAGAGCAAAGTGCTCTGCTGTGGTGATACAGCACTATGAGGTCATTAAAATAAGATGGGGCCTGATTATACGAAGCCTTTTATGTGATGGGAAGGGTTTTAATTTAGATTATGGATTTAACAGGGAGCCAATGAAGAGAAGCCGGTATAGGAGAAATATGCTCTCTCTTTCTTCTCCCTGTCAGTACTCTCGTGGCAGCATTTTGGATCAACTAAATGCTTTCAACAGTATTGATGAACAAGATGAAGAGAACTGTATTGGAGCAGTTACTACACATTGACCTCACAACTTTAGGTTGCCACCAATGACATGCTGAAGAGCCATTGTGCATTTCATCTTCAACAAAAGAAGCCAAGATGAAGTTGGATCAGAATTAATGGGAAGAGAAAAGTATAGCGAAGGAGAGAGACATTATTTCTCAAACGCCGTGGAGGCAATGTACGGTAATTGCTGCTGGTGTTCAGTGTTCGTGTGACTGCTGATAGAAGCAGGAGGATGAATTCTGTGGATGTGTACAGGTTTCTGCTCAGATTCAGACAAATGTTGCATTGGATGATGCTTCACATTGCAAATAGATAATGACCCAAAGCATACTGCAAAAGCAACCTAAGAGTTTCTCGAGGCAAAGATATGGGATGGATATTGTTCAATGGCCAAGTTAGTGCCCAACAGAGTGTGCTTTTGAGTTACTGCAGACAAAACTAATGTTGTAAAGGCTCACCTTTCAGCACATTCACTTCACCAGATGCACCTTGTTTCTTTTCCTCACCTTTGATTGGGTGTGGTGCTTGGCCTTAATTGCACTCACCTGTCACTCGTTATATAAGGACTGCACTCACCAATCCCTCACTCTTTCTTCACTCCCACATGGGGCGGCAGCTGAGAGATAGCAGTCCATGTGTGTCTTTCTTTCCTTTACCTGTTATTCAATAAAATGACAAAACCTGCAAATGATTGATGACTGCTTATTCTCATTCTAATCGGATGAGCCCATGATGATGACTACGTAAACCCTGAACCTTCCTTCCTCCAAAACATGGTCCTCCGAGCCGGAGTAGCGTTAGCGTCATGGATACACAGCAGCCATTGACTGAAGATTTGAGACGTTCCGGTCGTGAAAGGCGACCTACTGCCCACCTGCAGCAGTATGACGTTCAGTATCCTGGAAGTAGAAGTCCTAGATGTGATACAGAGAGTCAAACAGAATACCAGCACAGTGACAAAGACACACATGGGCTGCAAGATCCTGTCAGAGAGTCAGAAAGACAACCAGAGACATCACCCTGCTCCTTTACCCACCAATCAAGATGAGGTGATGAGGGAACTCCTGATGACAATGAGGGAGATTAGGCAATTCATGATTCAGTTATCTCCTCCCCATTCTCGCAGTTCCTCCAGATCTTCAATTCACACTGTCTCATCTGATGAAAGCAAATCCTCTGTTTGCGGTTTGCAAGCCATTCCCCAAACACATCAGCAACATGAGCAGTTCCCAGTGATTGATCTAGCAACATGTCAATCACCCTCTCAGCCCCCCCAGGTTAGCTGTCACTCTGGTGCAGTTCTGGCTGCTAGCCCTCCTTTCCCTAATTCAACAATATTAGATGCTGCAGTTCCTTCAAGTGGTTTGCCTAGACCACTAAATTGTGGCTCCCATGTCGATCGCCTACTTGAAAAGTTGCCCGCAGAGCATTCCAGTCGCTTCAAACGGCACATTTACAGGGAACAAGGAGATATGATGTATGACTTACCTTTGTTCTCATCCTGGTTGCAAATGGAATGCAAGTGTCAACCAAGAAAGGACAGTCCTGTTTCATCCTTTAACCAGCCACGACCTGCCCATAAGTACACCTCTCCACTCAAAACAATATTACATGGGACAAATGCATTCAATCCTGTACAGGCAGCACAACCCATCATAATGACTAAGGCAAGATTTGCATATTGCTGCTCACCTGAACACCACATTAGCAAGTGCCCTGAGTTCATTAACAAGACAAAGGATGAGAAAATAAACTGGATAAAGAGAAACAAACGGTGTTGGCATTGTGCTAGAACTCATCAGGCTGCGAAGTGTGATCTGAGGAAAGCATGTGCCACCTGCATGAAAAGACATCTACAGATCCTATGTGAGGTGAATCAGAGACCTAGAACTGGAACTAATCCTGTAGTGAGGACACTGTACTTTGATAGACCTAGCAATTGTCCTAGTGTACTATTAAAGGTTGTAAAAGTGCTCTTGCGTAATGGCAAAAGAACCCTGGAAACATATGCAATACTTGATGATGGTTCCCAACGTACCATGCTTCTGACATCTGCAGCTAAGCATCTCCACCTAACTGGGGAAGCTGAAAAATTATCACTCAGAACTGTCCATCAAGAAGTTGAAACCATTCAAGGTTCTTGTGTAAGTTTCCAGATTTCTCCCATCGCACATCCAGCGAAAACTTACACAATTAATAATGCCTTCGCTACAAGTCACTTAGCACTTTCAGACCACACCTACCCCGTATCCTCTCTTCAACGGAGATACAAGCATCTTCAAGGTATCCCATTAACCTTTATTAACAAAGCAGCTCCACTACTGCTCATAGGCTCTGATCATACCCACCTTATTACGCCTATTGCACCAGTTAGACATGGACCATTTGGATCTCCTGCAGCAGTCAAAACCCGCTTAGGATGGACACTCCAAGGTCCAATCACAGACTTCCAACCCCAGAGCAGTTCCACGCATGCCCAATGTTTGTTCACATCTTCCAGTTCAGGTTCAGGAGAACCGCTCCAGCACATCCTTGTGTCCGCTGATGGCTCTGAATTCATTCAGCCACCTCATACTCTACCATCAGCAGTACCCATGTCGTCACCGGCAGTGCCACTATCACCAGTTCCACCGCCTGTGGCTGCCATTCCGCCAGTGGTCAGGGCGCTGCCTGCTCCTGCATCACCTGGTCCTGCCTCTGCCAAGCCCCGTACATTGCCCCCAGCACCTGCAAAACTGCCCAACGGTCTACAGGTCTGGGCCTGCCGCTGCATCCCACGCGGTTGGCATTTGGACCTGCTTTGCCGCCACCGCTGGCTACATGGTCGGCCCCCTGAACTGTCTGGCCTGCATTGTCGACCTCTAGGTCGACCCCCTGAACCTATATTAGACCTGTAGCATGTCTGATTCCTCTGCCCCCGCTTTATGAAAAAGAGCATCTCTAATCCTTTGAACATATTTCTCAGTAGAAATATGGGGGCAGCTGTTGTAAAGGCTCACCTTTCAGCACATTCACTTCACCAGATGCACCTTGTTTCTTTTCCTCACCTTTGATTGGGTGTGGTGCTTGGCCTTAATTGCACTCACCTGTCACTCGTTATATAAGGACTGCACTCACCTATCCCTCACTCTTTCTTCACTCCCACATGGGGCGGCAGCTGAGAGATAGCAGTCCATGTGTGTCTTTCTTTCCTTTACCCGTTATTCAATAAAACGACAAAACCTGCAAATGATTGATGACTGCTTATTCTCATTCTAATCGGATGAGCTCATGATGATGACTACTTAAACCCTGAACCTTCCTTCCTCCAAAACAACTAAAGACAAAAAGACTCACAAACAAGCAGCAACTGAACATCTCGAGGGAGGAAGCAGTCTTTGCTGATGTCCATGGGTTCTAGACTTCAGGCAGTCACTGACAGCAAAGGATTTTTATCCAAGTACTAAAATGTATCCTTATATTTAAAATGACTTTACTTTATCCAGTTGCTTTTGAGCCCCTGAAAACACTGGACTGTGTATAAAAGTGGATGTATTTTCCCAATAATTAATACATTACTTCTGTTAAACCCCTTAAATTAAAGCTGAAAGTCTGCACCTTAACCACAACTTGATTGTCTGAATTAAAATGCACTGTGGTGACAGGTAAAATTAAAAAAGCTGTGTCACTGTCCAAAACATTATGGACCTAACAGTCTTTCAAAATCCTATCGTGTATTGAACTAATTAAGAGAATGGGGGACAATGACTCTATGAATTTGTCTTTTTATTTAACATTTTCAGAGCCTGCTTAAAGAATTTCCCTAATGATTGCTACAGCTATTAACATGTTAGGCTTTCACATGAGCAAAACATTGAATGAAAGACTTCCTTACCGCTTCCTTTCCAAAAAAATCCAATTTCTTCCAATTAAATTATAAATACACAAAAGTTTGCCTTCATGAAAACAAGAAACACTGTAAAACGTGGACAGTAACTGAGCAATATTGATGACATTAGGTAATGCTATTGGCATCTGGACAAGTTCCACAAACTTCTCCCAGGCCAGCCACTGACTCCAGAAATAGGTGAAGAAGGGAGAATTTTGCAGCGGGAAGGCTGCACTGCAGTGTCTGCAGAGGAGAGCTCTCCTCCGATGCAATATCTGCACTTGCTGGGCTGTTATAGCTCTACACAATACTGCACAGAGAAAGCCAGAGAAAGAGTTAAAAGGTAGGACTGATGGGGCACACAAGCGATTCATCTTAAGTGAAGCAGACAATGCATCTCCTGGGTACATTATAATACAATCTGACTTCTGCGAGAAAATTATATAGTCATACAGAGGGAACAGGGTGTGTAGGTGTTTCAGGACAAAGATATTGTGTACAAAGGCAGGGACAGCAGCATGCCTTTGCCACTGTATGGGGCAAGGACACACTGCCAAGTTAGATGATATCCTATGGGTGCAGGTCTGGGGCAGGGGAGGACACAGAGATACACAAGAGAGGAGTTAGGGGAGGAGAGATGAAGAAAGGAGAGGAAGGAAGGGATAGGAGACAGGCAGAGAGACCGGATGGGAGAGGTAAGAGAGTAGACAAAAAAGGAGGGTGAAAAGCATGAATATTTCAGGCGTCAAAGAGTAAACTTAAAGCTGTTGCTCATTTGGTTTTTCATTAAAGAGATGAACACACATACAAAGCTCTCTCTGAATCTGTAGAAGACTTTAGGTGTCTTTCTGATCAATGCAGTCCATTTCCCCCCCAGCAGAGGTGTTCTCTTTCAGGTCCTCTCATTGATTTGCTGTGAACTGACGCCCGCCAGGATTCACCTGTGTCGGCAGCAGGGCAGCCAGTCCCCGGCACATGTGACAGGAAGCATAACGTCTGAAATCAGAGCAACTTTTCATTCACGTATGACGGCCTCTCGTGCCACTGTAACTGTGACCACATGGAGAAAATATTAAAGCCAATCTGACATTCAACCTCCCGGCTTCGCACTGTGATTTGGAGCTACAGGCGGAGGCATGACGCGGAACGTCATTTGGCCTTCAGGTTTCTATTACAGCTCAAAGGCTAGAAACATCTTATACCAGCAGCTCATTCTTTTTATACCATCATAGGAAACTCTAGCTGTTGTCATAGCGTCCCATCAGAGTGCTGACAGGGCCCTTTCCAAGACACTGATCAATGGACCAGTTAGATGATACCACACTAGTTGTTTTCTGTTTTTTTTCACTGCATACATTTTGAGACTCAGTGCAGGATTGTGGTATTCTTCTCGTTCGGTTGATAGACAGAATCATGCTGTGTGAATTGAAGACTTGGGATTTCAGTGCTAATGTTGGTTTTGCACAAAATAACAGAGGACAGCAACAAAACACAACAACATCAACCTTCCAGTACTCCTACTGATTAATAGGAATACAACAAATCTGTTTGTGTGTGTGTTTCCTTTTTATTTCACAAGGGATAGAAAAAAACACTCATCACAGAACAAGAGCGGCACTTGAATAAAGGTGAAAGCAGCGTACTCTTACTCACAGACTGTGCCTTTGTGCACATATCTGTCCTGGCAGTTCACGATGACGTGATTTCATTACACAACACTAGTTTACACTGAAACAGCTCACTCTGAATGCACAGCCTTTGTGTTCACTGTTCTGTGTATCTATCATAATTCTGCTGCAGTATAATCAAATAACAGGCACAATAAAGCGTCAAATGCTCAGGACACAGTTATTGATCTGATTCATTCATTAAATATTAATGTCTGTCAGCAAAAATATCATATACCTTTGCAACAAGTAATACAACATGTACATTACGTGGTCAGCAACTGTGGGAGGGAGGGGCTCTTAATTTTGCAGAGATCCGTTCAAAATATGAAAGAGAATTGAATTTATGGGGTACATTTGCCCTCAAATGGTCCCAATAAATAAATATATAAAAACCGAAACAAAACCCTGAAATATTCAGCTGCAGTGAAAATATTCCTGCATAATTTCCATTTTTCTTTTGCAGAAAGGTATAAAAAATTGATATGTATATAAAACAATCTCCCTAAAAACAGTAAAAAACAGAAAGAAAAAAGGGGGGAAGCCTGGTTGCTATGTCGATTGCTTTGGAGTTGAGGACAGATGAACAGACGAGAAAGCAGAACTCATCCTCTCGCAATGAAACAGTTCATTCATTATAACCATTTCTCTGCTGCATGCCAAATCATTTCTGCATCAAGGCACAATGCACACTCTGCATCTCCTCCTGAAAAGTCCCGCCCCCTCCCTCACTCACTCTTTACCTGAGCCACCAGTCCACCTTACTCAGAAACTCTCAGAAGCACCAATGTGTGAGCTCACTCGAGAGCTCTGCACTCGGTGTGTCTCCGGCCAAGTAGGGGTCCTAGAAGGATCTCATTTGGGGGGGGGAAAGAAAAAAAAATACATTTGAAAATAATATTAGGCTTACTTGAAACAACCAACTTGCCTCCCTCTTCTCAGCTGTCCTGACGGAAGAAGAGAGCGCGCACGCGGCGAACGCATAGTCCGCATCGGCAGTATCCAACTTCGGCACCACAAGAGGACATGGGTGACAAAAACGCCGGTAAGAAACTTCCACGTGCTTCTTTATGAATAATTTACTAGCACATTTTGCTTGGGTAGTTGTTCAGACGCAGTGTTTAATGGATTTGACTATTTAAGCACGGACTGCGCAACGTCAGAAAAAGCCAAACAAAAACTCTAAAAAAAAAGGAAAAAAAATACACTTTTTGAATATGGGCACGAATTTGACCCAGTGGATGCGCAAGATATCCTGCACACGCCATAACCAACTACACATCCTCACCACATGGTTCAGTGCTGCAGGGCGATGCTGCTACTGCTGCTGTATCCAGACTCTCTCGCTCAGTCTACTGCCTCTTATAGTTTTGTCACCCCAAGCATACACTCTGCAACCCCAGTGTGCACCCTAAACTCCCCAGCACTGGTCATAATTTAACATTATAAGGACTGCAAATCACATATGCAGTGCACATATACATTTATAGAACCAGTGTAAATATTACATTAGGCTTTGGTTGTTTTCAAGCAGGCTGCTGCGCATGGTAAAAGGTTTGGTCTCCCTTCTCCTATAGCGTCTTTACTCTGTCAGTGCTGTCAGCTGATTTAGACAAAAACTGCTGCCTCTCCACTTTTTTTTTTTGCGGTGAAACGACTGCTCTGCTGTTCTCCGTGCAGCGGCGGCAGTGTTCCCTGAACGATTAGCATGCGTGTTGTTGACAAAGCTTTTCAACTTTACCAGTAATGGGTAGAGAGGCTGCAGTTTACACCTGCTGGATGCTGAGTCTGCTCCCTGAAAAGCTAGATGTCCTTAAAGGCGTTTCACTCTAAACAGTGATGTGCTTCATTGTCTTTATGTTGTGGAGGTTTTTTTTTTTTTAGTTTTTTTTTAAGACACATGGGGGTTAAAGCACAAAGGGGGGTGTTCCCTGTGTAAAATATATTTGGATTAGGGACAGAGTGCCCTTGTTTAAGTAGGGTAACCTTCAGGCAGGGTCACATTGGCCTGTTTCGCTCAGAGTTGTTCCAAAGCAAAGTGTGGTAACATAGCAAAAAAGCCTATAAAAGTAGTGGGGAAAAGCAGGTTTCATGCCAAGTGCACAGTTTAGATTCCACTTACATCATTTGGAGCACGGATATTAAACTAATCTTACATCGTGGGCCACAAACAGCCTACTTTGTTTTTAAGTTGGCCAAAACGGTAAAAATCAATATAAGAAAACGAAGTGTGAGGTTCTTTTACTTGGCAAAGATATGCTGCTGTAATTATTGAAAGAAATCTGTCAGCACAAGTCTTTGGGCTTACATTTTTAAAATAAATGAAAGATAGTGAAAGTTATTTGTTAACTTGCAGAAAATGTCCTATTTTATTTCTTTATTTTACTGGTGACACACCGTAAAAAATATTTATTTTTTGTAGTAGATACAGGAAATACAGGCTTGTTTCTCTCATGTAATGGTTTATCTAGCACTTGATTACACTGGTGTATTATGAATGTCTGTAAAATCTATTATATTTAATGTTTAAAGACAAAAATTTATATTCTCCTTCATATTTTCCAAAGCTGTCCAGTGGGTCGAACTAGAGTCTTTGCTAGACCGATTCTGGTATAAACCTTTTTCAACCCACTCTGGGATCTCTAGTGTTTATCACCTAACGAAGCAGTTACAACCACCACCAACCTCTCAATTGAAGTTTTTCCTGTGCATATGTACTAAATCTGTGGAAGTGTAGTTTGAACTGTCACTGTTTTCAGATGCATCACCTCTCATCACTGGTTTATTACTAAATTAAGTGATTGCATTGTTTGGTTGTAGTTTTTTATGCTGACATGTGTTGGATGCTATTGTCGTTTCTCTCTGTGCATGGCATGGGTTGATTCCCTGAAGTGTGATCTCATATAAAGTAGAACATCAGCTCACGGTTCCTCAACTTAAGTATGGTGCTTGTATAAAAATGTTGTTTTATGCTGATGATTGCGTTTACATGGATGCTTTGGTGGGTGTTAATTTGCTGTAGATGTGACCAAAACAATCAACGCAAAGCTGAAAACAATAGGCGGCTTTGAGTGATTGCCACCCACATGCCTGTAATTAAATAAAGAAATAATAATGAATAAATACAAAAATCTCAGTTATCTCTGTGCAATCTGCCACAAGTGTGTTGTTGTTGTCCTACGGTCAAATTGAGCCGCTAACCTCAAGTTTGCACACTTGTCATTCAGCAGAAAGGTGTTTGGCAGCATTACTTGTTGCAACCATAAACAGTTTTGAAACAGTGTTGATTTAAAAAGCACTGTTTCTTTAAGCTTTGCAGAATACTAGAATTTCAGCAAACAGTAATAACCATCAGCAGTGACTCTGGGGTTTTGTGCATTTAAATATCTTCTCAAATCTGTGACTGTTTATCTTTGTATAGGTTATTTTAACTGCCCATTAATAAATATTGTTGTAATATTTAACTATAGAGATGGCAATAGATTTCCACACAGAAATGATTTATTGGCATCTGTAGTTTATGCAAAAGTTTTGTCTGGTAGAATAAAGTTATTGTGTTGCTGTCAAAGCAGCTTACAAAAACAACATATATGCTATTATTATTTACCCTCAGCCAAAGATGTACGATATTACACTATATTATGCATCACTGCTGACTATTTATATGATATTTTAAAAGCAAGTAAAAGCCTTAATTTCTACTTCAAAATGAAAATTAAATACAGATAGACCGAGTTTGATTTGAAGCGTCCATTACATTTCCAAATAACTAAAGCACATATGATGTACTGGAAGTAAAATTTGAATTTCAGTTAATACAGAACTGGCAACATTAGCTTTATTTATGGCATATATGAATTTTAAGGAAAGTCAAGAACTTCACTATTTGTGATGGAAGGTTTTTGATTGTTCTCTTCGTTTAGATGAGTGTTAGCACTGCTAATAAGGCTAGCCTTCTAGTAGTAGTACTAGTTGTAACTGTGCTTTTGTACCAAGCAGACTTGCAAACTACTTTATCAGTTTATATAGGCCTATAAAATGATACATGCAATAAGCGTTTGATGCCTTAACATGACCTTTGTGCACCAAGTATTAAATAACTAAGTGGATTTTTCATATGTTTTGAAATGTTTTTCTCATCCATCATCCATCATGCCCCACTGTGGGCAGCTTTGCTGCAAACACTTATAAACAACTGAGTCATCCTTGCAGTAATTTTAAACAGGGATTTATTTGTTGCACTAAACTCTGTACTTAAATGTAATATAGACACCTCTTGCTCATATTCAGATGTAAAGGGGTTTAAGCCTTTGGTTAATGTATTTACTAATTTATTTTTTAATGTCTTTGTTCTGTTATAATCAATGGTCATTCAATGCTAGGCCCTGTCTTTATTAAAGGAT
The DNA here is from genome assembly GCF_041146795.1 of Maylandia zebra. Taxonomy (NCBI): domain Eukaryota; kingdom Metazoa; phylum Chordata; class Actinopteri; order Cichliformes; family Cichlidae; genus Maylandia; species Maylandia zebra. The sequence continues at coordinate 19,766,043 of NC_135184.1, forward strand.
TCATATTTTTTAATAGAAATAAAGATGATCTAAAGCTGTAAAGCCCATGTGATTTGGTTATTACTAAGCTAAACCCAACTAAGATGCTAAATATCTCAAAAACTTATGAAGTAACACACACAGATGCATTCTTGTGCTCATTTTCACCACTGCAGTGATATCTGCAGAAATTTGTTAAGTGGTTCGGTGGAAGACTTCATCCAGTGGTTTCAGGGAAGGAGTGTTATGGCCACAGCTAGACATGCTGTGATGTCTGCCTCCATGGGTGTGTCCTACCACCTGTCCTGCCATAGGTACTGCCCTTCTGCACAGCTGTACTTAAGGCCAGAGTGAGGAGCGCTGCAGTGTCAGAGATCCTCTTTGGTTTGCCACGTGTGAGCTGTGTGTTCTGGATATTTACTCCTATGTTGTGGAGAGGAGCATGTTTTTGGTAGTTTACACTTTTTAACTTATGCTTTTGTTTAGTGACCAGTGTCTGTGCTGTGCTGTTTGTTTCTTTCCTTGCCATCAGCTTGCCATCTCTTTCAGTTTGATTATTTAACTTTTTTTTGCCTCCATGTCTTCTTCAACCAGGACACTTTTTTTGCACATCTCCTGGGCTTTTTAGGGGAGAAACGAGGAGAAACAAGCTCTGTTGTTTTATAAGAATCCTACTAAAGCAAACACTTCAACATGTGTTGTAGGACAATCCAGTTTATGTGGATTTTTTAAGTTTGTAAGGCTCGACTCTATCTTTGAGCTCTCCAGTCAGTGCCTGGGTTGGATTGGGAACAAGTGAAATGTAAACAATGTACACATTTTCTCTTTTTGAAGCTTTAAAATTAAACTGAAAGGTCTGTAAACAACAGGTCTTATGATAATGACAGTTTTACTGCTGTCAGATTGATGATCAGGTGATTTAAACAAGTAAAGCAAACATCAAAACTGACAGCAAATTTCAGGGTGTGAAGTATCAAAAACTTTGAACATATTTACATTAATGCCAATAAATGAATGGAATGATAACCAGCTAAGCATAGCCGTAGCAGGGAACTGACTGTAAATAAACATATCAGAATTCCATAAAACCATAGCATTTATGAGATATTTATTAGAGCTTATCATACAAATCTCATGCCGTGTCAGAAGCATGGTGCTATAACTCTTGTGTCATATTAACGAAATGGAATAGATCAGTGCTTATTTACTTTGTGAGTAATAATCAGGCACACTAAGTCCTCCCATCATTAAGTGACTGTCATTGTGATTGTTTTGTCCATTTTTAAATAAAATTGATGCTAATAAATGAAAATGTTCCACAATTTTGTCCCTGGGACAAACACATTAAAACTAAAACTACATTTTTAATTAGCATAATTAATAATAGATTTTGTTTGGATGCTAAAGTGTTGCCTCAACTACAGTGCGTTTTTGTCACTTCACGTTCCCTCTGCGCTATAGCCCCCGTTTCATCTCTATTCCTCCCCTCATACCTTCTTTGGCTCTTTAGCAACTAGCGATTGACTCTGCAGTGGTACAGTATAGTGAAAGCTGAGTGTACAGTACAGCACCATCACCAAGTCTGTAACTCTGGGTCTGATGCCAGCTCCCTGCACCCTCTACCCATTCTCTCTTTATTCCTCTCTGACCTTTCCTTATTTGCATGTGGATGCTGTTGTTGAGGCATTTTGCTGACCTATAACGTCCTGTTATGTTCATTGTGTAGATTTTACATAGGGAGGGAATGTTCCCATGGTAGCTGTAATCATATATCTCATTGTCCTTGTGGTGCAATGTCACATGAGCACAAGAATTAGGTTTTGAAATATAGTAAAATGTTGCAGTATATACTGTAAAGTACTTTTTAGCAGTGTGCTGAATGAGACGGCAGAGATTGGCATAGTGTTTGTTTGGCTGACTGGTGACTTGGAAAAATAAAATAAAACCCAGCATCCTCTTTAATTTGTTTTGTCTTGTGCAAATCTAGTGTTAATGTTTTAGCAATTTGAGTATCTATAGGCAACTCTCTTCTACTTGGATATGCTCGCTTTAATTTTAATGGTTTATGCTATGGCACCACCTGGTGTTGAAAATGGCACATAGCGCTCTAGTCATCATGGGTCAAAATGCGTAATGAGATCGTGAACCTTCTCGTTTGGATAGTGAGTCATAACTGAAAACACATTTTAAGGTCATTAGAGCTTGAAGTGCACACGGTGAGTGTCATCTGGAGATATAGTGTGATATAAAATATATGCAAAGGCTTTTTATAGAGTCACAACTCCACTGTCCAGTATTGCAAGTACCTAATTCAGTTCGGGACCGCATTTACGCCACACTGTGATGTTCCAACAAATCCTCATCCTGGAATTGACTTTCCCTGATTTAGCAGCTGACTTTTCACTTTCACGCATTAACAAAAGACGCAGTGGAACTCCGAGATCTTCCACGCAAAGTGCTGTAGCGAAACCAAACTGGTTACTTCTATTGTTCTTGCTCTCGTTGTTTCTGCACACTGTTCCTGTTGCATTCAGGAGAAAGATTTACACTTTTCACAAAGTCATGATCAGCTTAAAGCGTATATGCTGATCTATATCAAATCCATATATGGAATTTAGCGAAATAACAAACGCACTGCTGCCGCACTTGGAAGGACACTTCGGTGGCCATTGTTGGGGTGGCTGTAGCTCAGGCAGGTCATCTACTGATCGCAAGGTTGGTGGTTTGATTCCCGGCTTCCCCTAGTCCCTAGCAAGATACTAACCCCAAATTGCTCTCCGGTGTATAAATGTGTGTGAATGTTAGCTAGAAAGCACTTAGAAAAATGTGCTTGTGCTAATGGGTGTGAATGCGCTTTGAGTGCTCAGAAGAGTAGAAAGGCGCTATATACGAACCAGTCATTTACCGTTACTCACTCTTTCATAAGCAGTGACTGAGCCATAAACTTTCTGCTACTCTCACGCATCGCAAAACATCATTGACTTCAAAGCGATGGCCTGCAGCTGACGTTGTCCGCTTCTTCCCGGTGATTTGTGAAAACGTAGAAGGGGGTAAAAAAAAGAAAGAGGAAAACTACTGGCTCTCGGAGTCCAACATCTGTGCGGCCAAAGCTTCGGATCGTGCAGCCTTTGTCGCTTTTTAGCTGTCAGCTCCGCATTACCTCACTCGTGGCCTGCCACTTACCCCTGCAGTTTAACTTTGGCGTGCGCTCTCTCTCTCTTTCTCTCTTTCAATCTTCACTCTCTCTCTCCCCCTTCCCATCTCCTTTTCTGCTATTACGTCCGCTGCTGGTAAAGACGCGGAGGCAGGAGGAGGAGGGGGGTGTACAATTAAGAGCACATTGTAACGTCCTTGCGTTGCCTGCTGTGGCGGAAGAGGAGTGTGCCGTGAACGCGAATGACCGTCGGTGGACAAGAAGAGGAAAGACAGAGAGAGTTAGAGGGTTAGAGAGAGCGAGAGAGGGGGGAATCACTCAAGATGCCTCGTTTTAGCGTAATTTGTCCTGCAGACTGTGCCCTTCCGGCGTTTTGAGGGGCTGCTGTGAGAGCCAGTAGAGAAAGGCTGGCTGGCTGGCTACGCTATGCTGCCTGACCCTGCTGTGTTGTGATAGCGTTGTCCGATTGTTTGGATTGAGGAAGGCTCCCATCAACCCAAATCAATGAGGATTCTGAGGCCATTCCTTCAGAAAGGAGCGCATATGCTGCAGTGTTTCTGTGGACAACGATCGAAGTCGACCACAATCACCAACGGTGAGAGACATAGCATTATAGCTGTCTTTGCTTTGCATGCTTTCTCTCTTGAGTGATAAAAGAAAAGGGGAAAGGGAAAGGAAAGGGGGGATTTATAGAGAAGGGGAGGAGGGGATGAGTGGTTTTATTAAACACCAGAGTGTGTGTGAGTAACATCTTCCGAGTCTGCAGTGGAGGGAGGCTCTCCTTGTGCTCCTCGCGTCTGTCCTGAGTTTTCTGTGCAGTCTTCGGCCGTCGCGGATAGCTGCTGGCAGTCAGCTGTAAGTCGCACTACTCTGGAGAGGAGAGGGGTCCTGATACTGTACAAGCCCGTGCTATATTTGTTTCTAGTGGTGCAACTGAAGCGGGCCAAAAATGGATAATGCAGGGATCAAGTCATTAAAGTTCAGGGGCCTGGAGAAGCAGCGCTCCTTCAGGGCCCCAAACGACCAGCACCACGGATAGCGCCACAACAGAAAGGCTCCTGTTCCAGTCAGAGTTTTTTTTCTTTCTTTTTTTTGTATATGCCAAGCCACATTGATTGATTGGTTGGTTGGTTGATTGCATTTTGTACAATTAGATACAGTACAAACTCAGTTTAAAACTACTCAACTCCCTCTGCGCTTCACTGGTACATGTTTTTTGGTATGAGGTTAGGCCTAATTAAATTAAATTCGAAGACCCCTCTGAAAGTCCCCAAAAGTACCACTGTAGCTTTAACTACTTTAATAGATATGTATACAGCTTTTTTTTTTTTTAACGAAACCTATGCAGCTTAGAATTTGTATATATAAAAAAGACCACTTGAGGATACAAAACTGCAATGACATGCATAAGCACACACACAAGCCCACACACAGCCACCACTTATCAGTCTTTGGCAACAAGCCTAAGATCCCTGCCATGTCCTCTAGTCATGTCTCAGGCAATTCACTGCAATGCTGCTGTTGTTCATTCATAACACAGATCTACTGTCTCCATAGGCGTGGAGAATTCCCCAGTATTGCCAGTGAAAACCAGAAGTTTTTTTTTGTTACTGGGAAACAAATGCAACACCTCCTCTTGTCACTTGCAGTACGTAGGCTCTCAGCTGGAGCAGTTTGGAAATTCAGGGCAGACAATTAGAAACTCCATTAAGCACAGTTGATTCCTCTGAGGTAGTTGGACCAAAAGCAGCATGCACCCTGGGATCTGTAGGACTCGGATATGAAGCACTATCAGTCCTTATTCTGCATCTGTGCTCACTGTTAGATGAACCCTTTGACCTCAATCAAAACTTTATGAGTCAGCACATGGGTGTTGAAATGACACCCATGTGCTGCGAAGCATGACTGTGTGGATTGAGTTAAGGATCGTTATAAGATCAAATTGCTTCAGATAAATAGTTTGTTTAAACCTTGGACTTTTTCAATCATTTTGAAGGTTAATGTTTGATTTTCTGTATTTATATTATTATGGTGTTATGGCTCAGACAGTTTCATTTCCAATTACAGCTAAAATATAAGGGAAGTATGAGTTTTGAGTGATGCTGCCATGCTGGCAGCATTTTTTCCCCATTTTTCTCTCTGATAACTTCAGAATAACTCAAAAACATTGTCCATAGAAAGTGAAACAAAGCCATTTAATTGATTTAACTTTCTATACAAAGTTGCCAAAGTCTGCATTTTGCATGGCAATCTCATTGCATCATTCTCTCCTACAATCTGAACAGTATAAGATCATGGAAGCAACAAGGAGCAGGAAGTGAAGTATTAAACACTTCATTTTTTAGGCGCAAAATTCACCCCGTAGGGACTTCTGGTGAACTATGTGTGTGTGAGCAGGCTTAAATGTTTGCACCTGCTTTCCTTTGTAGTATCAGATTTGCACCTGGCTTTTGTGGTGTTAAAGTTTTCCCTCTTTGTCTCCAGTCTTGGAAGTGTGCTGCTTAGGGCTATGGTGTGAACAAAACAAACACACTCGGGTGTTGTAAACTACTGCAAACTACTGCATTAAATATGAACGGTTTATAATGTCCCATAATAATGTCGCAGCAGCCGATATATTGAAATAGGAGCAGTGGGTAAAATATATCAGTAAGGGTTCCACGGCACAGTAGAAGGACGCCAGATGTCAGGAGCACCTAGAGCCCCAGTATTGTGGTTAATGTGTGGCAGGTACAGGATACTGTGTGGTGGGTGTCATACTAGCAACGCTAACAGACCCAGCAGCACTTTATATTTGCCACTTGGTCAGTTTTCAGTAACTGATGAATATAACATCAGGTTTAGGTTAAAGTTCTTTTTCTAATGTCAGTATATAATGTTTTGTAACATTAGGTTTAACACTCATAGCAAATGCCGATGTATATATATAATTTGAACTTGAACTGCTAAGGTCACAGAGGATTGTGACCTCCTGAATGCAGCAGTAATGGTAGAGGACGTACAAGAACACGATTGGCTAAAGAGCTGACACACACACACATACAGAGATTCCTTCGTGTATTAGTTTCCAAGGCAGACGTCACGGTCAGTGGAAAGTTTATTAAAAGATTCAAGATGAATTTTAATCTTCGGCACAGTGTTGCACAACAAAATTGCAAATCAATCAAAAACACTAAATAAATACAATGAAAAACATTCTAGGTTTGAATCCACTGCTTTGTTTTTTTGTGTTGACTTTGCATGGTTGCCCATGTGCCTTTATGGATTCTCTCTCGCCTCCTAAACAGTCCAAATACATGCTTGTTGATGAACTGGAGGTTCTAAATTGGACATATGCGTGAATGTGAGTGGTTGCCTGACTCTGTGTGTTAGCTTAACACCATCATCTTACTGTAATGCCTAGCTCCATGTGCAACAGGCTCTGCTGACCAACAGCTTAGAAACAGGAAACCCTCTTAAACTTAGTGCTGCATTTCCTTTCCTCCCCAGCAATATACACACCATGTTTGCAGTCAACTGGATGATGATTTGACTAGAAATGTGAACACACACACACGCGGACAAACGCACATCACACATACAGACATGACTCGATTTATCGGAGCGAGATGCAGGAATCTAGACTTTGTCTCATATTTTGCTGCACTAGATGTGATTAAAATTAGAATCTGATTGTTTTGTTCAGCCGTTACGACTCGGGCTTTTATCTCCTTTTCATGTTGATTCATGTTGTTTATGTAGTAGAAGTTTTTAAGCAGCATTTTGAGTCACAGAATGTCTCATATTCTCTCACGTTTCTACTCTGCGCTTCTCGAGGAGCTGGCATGACATTACGCTATGACAACCAGTTCTAGCTATTGTGAGTCAACAGATCTGTGAGGTATCTCAAGGACACAGAGAAGTGACAAACTTCAGAGATAGGAAACAGTGAAAGTAGTTTCTCTCCAAAGTGGTTGTGGTTCATTTATTCTCCACAAGGGGGCAGCAGATATACAAAAAAATGTTTCTCTGAACAAGCTGCACCTCTGGCAAGGCCAGAGACTCTGGCTGTGGTTTATTTCTGTTCACTGAATTGATTCATCACAGTTAAATTTGTACATTTAATGAGAAAGTCTCACATAAAACATCTTTTTAAAAGATAAATGCTCCAAATGCATCCTCAGCATACTTGCTTCCATTTTTGCCCTTAATGTTCATATTATTTAACCAAGAAAAAAAAAGAAGAACATTTGACAATAATAACAAACTCACACAGTCTCTGTAACCATGACAGCCAATCTTCAGAGTCAAAATCACTTGAAATGTCAATTTAAATTATTACTCTGTACTATCTGCAGTGTGTTTCATAACAGCAGTGTTTCACTGATTTTGGATGTATCGTTTCTGGAGTGAAGGGAACATTAATTGTCTCTGGTAGAAGGAGGAAGCCAAACAGATCCTCATTAGGGAATACTTTATCTTTCCCCGACAAAGACGTATGTCCATGTCTGTGGTGCGCACGAGCTCCCTCCCATTTCTGAGAAAACTCACTTTGTACTCGGAACCACAAGCTCTGTTTTTTCTTTCTTAGAAGCGCGCAGTATATCACATCCAAAGTGATGAATGTTGTATTGAGACTATTATTATTATTTTTTTATACTGCAGTGTCAAATTAATATCTATCACTCACTGGCAACTCAATAGGAATACAAAAGGTTTTTGATTTAGAATCTGATTGAATCCAAGCCTCGGTTCCTAACTTTCTTTCCTTGCCTATCTTAGTATGTAAGATTTTATCTGCCCTCCATCTCCCTTTCTCTCTCTATCAGTCTTTTCTCTCTCTCTCTCTCTCGCAGATACTTTAGAAAAATGCAAATGACTGACGCGGGTATCAGCACTTCACATTCACATTCCTTCATCCATTTTATCCAAATCTTACATAAAAGGGACAGACAATAGCCGGCAAAAGAAAATCTCTCTCCGTCTTTCGCTCGGTCTCTCCTCTTTCCTCGTCTTGCTGTCTCTACAGATTCAGTTTGGTGAGAGAATGTCAAACCAAGTCCTAGAAAAAGCCTCTAAATGTTTCATGCCCTTTCATCACGGGGATGCTGCTAAAGACACGTGTGTTTTTCCTAACACAGAATGCATCTGTGCTGTGCTGTGTTGTGTTCTCCTTAGCCATGCAACAAAAGGAATGAAACCAGAGGCACATAAACATGATGTCCATCATGCCTGCAGGTTATTCTGGCTGGTGCGTTTTACATTGATTTACCTTTACTGCTACAGTGATCCTCGTCCTCTTAATTGTGCTGAAGACAGCCGCAGAGAAGCAATCAATTGGTTTGCAATTGTTCCTAGTCAGATGGAAACACAGAATAGGCCTACAGGGTGCTCTCACGATGCTTTCACACGAACTGAGGGGCCAAGATGTGTTTGAAGGCAGTTCAAAGCTTTAGTGTCACAGTGTTATTTGTTGATTGTTGTCATTTGTGTTCATTGGGGCTGTACTTTCACTTCCATCACATGAATCCATCTGTTGTGTCACTGTGTGGATCTTGAGTTTTGCCTGAATGTGTGTGTTTCCCGCTCATACTCTGCGTGTTGGACCCTGTTGCGGTTGATCCTTTAAGCCAGACTTAACATGCTCTTTGCGTGGCCACTGTTTTCTTTACAAAATAAAATGTGTGCTCCTATCTCTTTGATAGGCCTATAAGCTGTGAGGGCAAGAATGCCATGTAGTATAAGCCAAAGCTGATTAAGAATCAACTTTGTATGCAGTTTGCAGTTTCATGCATCCTTCTCGCATTTTCAAACTGCTTTGCAACTTTGGATTTGAAGTGTAATTAAAAGAGACAGTTGTGAGATGAGTCGCCCCAGTTTGAACGCGCACATAATCCAAAAGGACGCACGTGCACGCGCATCCATTTCTCAAAGGGAAGAAGAAGAAAAAACACCCAGCCCCTCCCCCCTTTTAAGTTTACATTTTGCAATACAAATTCCAATATTCGCAAATTTTCGAGATTGGGATCATTCATTTGTCCCGTGCAACTCCTGGGAATTACTAATACTAACCTCAATCACGTATGATTGCGTTAAAAGAGTTGGAGAGGGAGACAAGGGGTGAGAGAGACCGAGAGGGAGATCGAGAGAGAGGGAGGGAGAGAGGGAGGGAGGCAGGGAGAGAGAGAGAGAAGCTGTGGACCGCCACCATTCACTCGCACATACACACACAGTATTCATTCGGGACTCGCTGGAAATAATGCTTAGGTCACTTTATTATTTGTGCGCTACAATGAAAAGCACTCCGGCGTGTGTTCGCCTCAACTAATTGTTGCTTTTCAGACGGGAATCACTGCCTGCAGGCTTAAATTACATCTCTGCAGCATCCTTGCAGAGTAGCCTCTGCTCGCCGATTCCATTTTTTCCCCGACTGCATTTAAGCGGTGCCATCGACGGAACCGGAGACTGGTTCACATACACGGGCTCCTACACCGCATCCTGGACCGGCAGCGGACTTCTCTTTGAGCATGGAGTAAAAAGATCATTACGGAAAGAAAAAGTTAGTAGTCTTCTCCACGCACGAGCAGTGCCCCTGGGTTTGGGTTTAATGCTTATCGAAAGGCGTCAGGAACCCAGAGGGTAGGCTGGTGTGCGGATGAGGAAAACGATGTCGTGCTCGTCAGCCGCGGCGCTGTTCACCTGGAATACCTGAAGCGCTCTCGTCTATGGCACGCAGCAGCATCAACTTAGAAACACTGTTGCATGTTTTCATGTCTGATATCTGGGTCCTTGTGGCCTAACCCTTAGATATTTTATATAAGATCGGTTGCTGTTGATTGAAAAGCCCGAGTGTCGAAGCAAAACTCGCAGCAGCTGATCATATTTATAGATATATATCTAAATATACTCTACTGTCCCCACAAGAGGATGCTGCCCGAAGCGCAATGATACCCTGGACTCGAAGGATTTTCGTGATCAGTATGACATTTAGTTAAAAAAAACAACAACCCAACAAACTCGTGGACCTAAGGACAGAATCAACGTTCTTATTTTTTTACACCAATTACCTACAGTGAGATCCGACATCTGCCGAAGTAGACTTTCCGTTTTCAGACTCGGTTCGGGGAGATGGCCGCGATCGCCAGCTCCCTGATCCGGCAGAAACGCCAGGCGAGGGAATCCAACAGCGACCGGGTCTCGACTTCGAAACGTCGCCCCAGTCCCAGCAAAGACCCCCGCTCTCTCTGCGAGAGGCATTTCTTGGGGGTCTTCAGCAAAGTCCGTTTCTGCAGCGGCAAGAAAAGACCCGTTCGGCGGCGACCAGGTCAGTGCCGTAGATTTTTTTTTGTTCTTGTTGCTTTTTTCTTTAAACTGATGTGTGTTACGTCTGTGTATGGAAGCGGTTTCCCCCAACCTCCCCCCACCACCACCACCACGCGCCACCCCGCCCCTCTTTGAAGCAGCAGAGGCATTATACTGCAGTCAAGGGCTTCAATCTGAACCGGAGGAGAAGGTAGATTTTCTCCGCGGTGCGAAAAAGAAAGAAAAAAGAATCCACCTGTTCCATGAGGTCTTCTTGTTGTCTGTCTATCCCACCGCAACCCTCCCCCACATACCGAGCGGTACCGGCCAGAATGCACGGTGGATGATCTACATGCCGTGACGTTACCGGTTTATGCATCGTGATAGTGCTCTGATCAGAATAATAAATTAACCCCTGAGCAAAAAATTCTTCCCCAGCCAAAGCTCGAGCGGGATTTGACTCAAAAGCATTACAATAAATCTAAGCCTCTGATTTTTTTATTTCCCCCCACACATAATAATCCCCAGCCCGACCCCCCAATTACACAATTACACAATTGCAACTTGAATAGCTATATGGAAGAAAAAGAAGAAACCTGCTTTAAAATGGCCCAAATTCAATATTAATGCAGGTTGGGGGTAAGGAGCGGAGATAAGTTGCACTGCAGTGCACCAAGGCTCTTTTCAGATTAAATGTTTTAATGGTAAATGTTTATTGCTTATTGCAGAGAGGGAGCTTTACTGCAGTGAAGGGAGGTATAGCTTTAGTGATTAAGAGCTGCCCTGGCTGTATTGATATACAAAGACTCAGGTACTACTACAATTCACGTAAATTCACGTAACCTTCTCTCTATCTCTCTCTTTTTTTTAAACAATTCGAAATGTTTCTGTCCTGGTGCACAGATAACAAGCCAAGAGTGCAAGTCACCTCCCCCTCCTCACTATCCAGATAGTTCTGGTTTGTGATGAGCGACAGTAAGATCCATTCAGTGTCCCAACAGACAGATGAGGAGTGAGACAGACGGGCAGTCAGGCATCAATATTTAAGGCAGAAAGGGAGAAAAATGGAGACAGTCACCCAGCCAGCCAGACAGCCAGCTTTAAAACCCTGTAGTCTTGCAGCTTCCACAGACAATCCAACCTCAGTGTCAAAACTGCAGCAAATTACTTGATTAAAAACATAACCATTCAGCCAAAGCAGTCAGTCCTCCAAACACTAACGGGCAGGTAGGTAACTCCTTCCACATGGCCAGTCACAAAGCAGACAGACAGACAGGGAGGCAGACGGATGCTGTATGTCCTCTAATTGATTATCCATATATTTCCACTGATGTGTTGCCATATATTTGCTTATAAACAACCGATACACTGGAGAATTTATGAATTCTGCCTGTTTAAAAGCCTGTTGTTTTTCCTTCTATTCCCCCACCCCCACCCCCCCACCTCGTAAGATGCACCCTCGAAACCTCCACAGGTGTCCCATAAGGGCTGCAGGCTAGGTCAGTAGCTCAGCCTCCATCCGTGTGTGCTGTGTTTCTTTTCGTCTCCACCCCATCTCGCGCCCATGTCGACTTCCCCCTCGGCCAGGGAGGGGTGGGGAGGGACAGAGAGGGAGGGAGGGTGGGAGGGACCTGGGGCTTCAACACCTGTCTGACAGCCGGCGACCCTCTCCCTTGCTGACTTTCTTCTTCTCCCCCCCTTCATCTCTCCTTCCTGTGTGGCTTTCTTGGACTTTTAAAGCTTCATTTCTGACCTGTTTCTAGCTAAAACTCTCCTATAGCCAGCCGTCTGTTGCTCCTCTGTCTCCTCTCCCTGCCTCTTCTCATTTCGTTTCTGCCCCATTCTCTTTGTCAGTCAGTGTCGGATCAGTCTCTATCCTCGCTCCCCGTCTTGTGTCTGTACTACTGTGTAAATGTTCTAGAGGTTTTTTTTTCTTTTAATTGTAGTGTATATTGGTGTATATGGATATGATGTGTTCCTCCCTGTGAAGCGTTATAGAGCAGGTGATCATTCACCATTTCATGGTCATGACGCCATTTGTCAACGTACCTAAATGTTTTTGTCCTTCTGTATTGGTATGAAGTAAATCTGTTGATGTTCTAGTGGCCCGTGCACTCACAGGGTGGCCTTAAGCTTGTTGCAGCTGAAAGACGCACAAACACACGTTGGAAACACTGGAGTTTATCTGGAAGTCTGTTCATGCCTACACACACACACACACACACACACACACACACACACACACACACACACACACACACACATGCTGATTCTGTAAATGATTGATGATTGAAGCGATGAGGCGTTGGCAGTTGCTCAGGCCTGTGCTGAGGCCTTAATTCATGGAAGTGTCTTTATCACATGTGATTTACTGATGTGGCCACTCCCAAGTGCTTACACACACACAAGCATATGCTACATTCTCTACATTACCCTCCCATGATGGATGATGAAGGGCCTGTCCCAGGAATTGATGCCGCTAACCCACAGGTAGGTGAGATGGGGAAGTGACAGTTAGGATGATGTACAGAGGAACTCACACTCGCTGGGGAGTCCTTCTTCGAGCCCTCTCCTCTACATTTTGTCTTCTGAAAAATAAACATAACTAGAGTTTATGCAACAGTAATTATTGCAGTGATCAGCTTTCAAGTAAGTACCTTAACATCTGTCAGTGCTTTTTGAAGTCTGATCAAAAACCATCCTTCTGTCCTGATAGCAAGCTTGAAAAAACGTTTCTTCTGCCAATTCATTTGGGACTTTTTGGGCCTGGTTGGACTAAAATGAATTGCACGTCCTCCAAGAATTTGTATGACCTTGGTGAACAGTCAAGCTTCTTTATTCCAGTCACATACACTATTTATCAGAATGTTTGTGCCTGCAAAGCAAGGATTTCATTAAATGAATGTTTATTTAGGTGCACAAAGAGAAACGAAGTGCCAATTAAATTGTGACAAAACGCATAATTTGTTCCTTTTGTGAGACAGACTGAACTGAGGATTAGTCATCTTTAGTATCTATTTGTTTTTCCCAGACTTTACACAAAACAGCGCATTACTGTGCCGCTGTAGAGTAGTATTACTCACGATGAGCCTCAAGAAAACCATGAATGTATATATACTCATTGCATGATCATATCTTTTATTTTACCTGCTTTAAAAATAGTTTTATTTTATTCTTAATCATCAGGATATAATGATGTCATCTGACTTGGACTTCCTGCTTTTGCACAAAATCAAACAAGAGAAGCATGTTTTTTTTCTCAGATAAAAACTGCTTTCCACACATCAGCTTTTACTCAGCATTGCCTGAAGCTGAGAGGCTTTTTTTTTGCCCTCAGCTAATCCTCGCTTCCACCTGCTCCACCTGAAGAGAGGAGCATTTTGAGCAGCACTTTGGCCACGCGCCAGAAGTCATACCCTCCAAAGTTGGAGGTCGAAACAGGGTTATCTTACTGGGAAACAAAAAAAATTAAATAAAATGAAACCTCCTCCAGAACTTCCTTTCTGTTTCCTTTCAGGAAATAAATAATAAGGAAATCATTTGGAGCGCAGCATAGAAACATGCCTGTTCAAAAGATTGATTTCATAAAAAATGTCAGTCATATTATTTCTAAAATGCATGGTTGCTTCATACCAAAGAAAGTACTGGCATGTCAGTGTGCATTAAATGTGATTTTAAAAGGCTGTTGAAAGGTAAACCACTGTGGTTTACTTATTATTGGTTTTCTGTTAACGTGTTGTCCTTGTAAAGGTTTTCCTGTCAAACAGCTACTTAACCTTTTATGGGCTCATGTGCTGCATCAGGTGATTCACAGCAAATTGTCCTTTATAGTGTTATTGATATTAGTGATGCAATATATATATTATTGAAATTGTTAAATGTGTAGTGCTTTTTGTGGGCAATTGTGGAAGCTGGATTGTGCCACAGGAATAATAAGAGTTCCTTTAAAATGGCTTATCACAATTGAATAGATACACAAGTCATAAAGTGAACAGTGAACCATCGTTAACCTTTTAGAGACTTTAAATACGACAAAAGAAATGAACTGTAAATGTTTTTAAGTAGAGTAAGTCTATAATTGTTCTGCTGATACGCTCCATCCTCCACAGCCAGCTTTTAATTAATCATGCACTACATTTTATGATCGTGAAACACTTCTTTTGGATGATTTTTTTTCTGAGTGTTAGCTGAAAGCGGAGGTATCAGCTAAATTGTGCTTTTTTCTCACCATTATGAGACTGTTGTTCTGACATATTCTTGGTGGGGACGGGGCTGGGGCCGACGGGTGTGTGTGTGTGTGTGTGTGTGTGCGTGCGTGTTACGTGTGTGTGCACGTTCCAGAGCCACAGCTGAAAGGCATCGTGACACGACTGTTCAGCCAGCAGGGCTTCTACCTGCAGATGCAGCCGGATGGAACCATCGACGGCAGCAAGGACGAGAACAGCGACAACAGTGAGTGGAGCATTTTGGAAGCCACAGCTTCCAGCGTAAAACATTTAATGGCCATGAGTCGGTTATATAATAGATTGCTGCCTTTATACGCTTTAGCATTTTTAATTCTTATATAACTCGTGCTATTTGGGTGACCTAAAGCACTCTAAAATTAATTTATGACACCCTCGCTAAATTGGATTATCTTGATTGAAAAACAGATTTTAAAGGCAAGAAATACCCCAGAGCCAAATGCTCTCTTTTCTGCATATGATTATGTAATAATATGCACATAAATGTGCCAAAATCTGCTCAAATGTTTTATGTACTCCAAGCCTGTTTTCTCAAAAATGATGTAGTCTCTAAATATCATATTTATCTGGTAACTATAATTAATTTGCTATAGTAAAAACAATTCTGGTATCCCCACCAGGTCCCTACTAGGTAAACCATTTCTACTGTGTACACTTCATGATTGAAAGTGTCACATTGTTTTGATTGATACGGCTCCAAAGCACGTGTGACCATCACATCAAAATTTCCTTCCTGGAAAAAGCCATTGCTAGAAGTGGTTGTAGGCCCATAGCTTCACTCCATGCCACAAGAACCTCCCCTGCAATATTTCACTGCAATCGACTTTCCATAGTGAACTACCAGTGAATAAATAGTCTCTGGGGTATACCCCATCCACCTCCACAAGAACAGAAAGGAGTGCAAAATCAGCC
Organism: Maylandia zebra; assembly: GCF_041146795.1. NCBI lineage: Eukaryota > Metazoa > Chordata > Actinopteri > Cichliformes > Cichlidae > Maylandia > Maylandia zebra. Next base: position 19,781,613 of record NC_135184.1, read on the forward strand.
GTGTCTGTAGAGAGTCTCTTATATTAAAACTTGCAGCTTTTTGTTAAGAGTTTCCTATAAAGGATCAAGGAATAGACAGCACATATGTCAGGGGGGAACAACTGTCAAAGCTATAATGATGACACTCCCAGTCTGGAGTGAGGCCAATACAGGAAACCAACCATGACTTTTCTTCTTCTTCTCCTGCCTTACTTACAGAAAACCGCAGCCACAGCTGCTGGACCAGGGCAGTTATGTGCTGAAATGAATGCTTCACTCCTCCATTGTTGTTGCTGTATATTTTAAGAGGAGATAGATCTTTAATGAGAACCACTTAGGGCATAAAGTGAGGGTCTTCAGGACAAAACGGATTACTGCATAAGGGGGATGGGAAGGAAAGTGAGAAACATTCACATATAATGCATTTCATGTGTTTAGCTTGAGCAAACAGCTGGTTTTTTTTGTTGTTTCTTTTGAAGGTTTCCATTGTGTCTAAAGGTTTTAGCTGGTTGAGGGTTTAGCTGCATGTGAGGATTTCCCCACCTTTAGGTAATCCTCTAGTTAAGCAGTCCCCCTGGCCCAGGGATGGAAGAATGCAGTGAATAATTCAGCCACAGCAAACTAAAAATACCACCTTCTCCGTTTGTACCCAATGAATAATTCTCTATATTAGATGCCTCAAGCATACAGACTGTCTAAAGTAAGACACACAGAGGGAAGAGGCGAGCAGGAGGTGCCACTAGAGGAATTCAAAGTGTAGAATAGAGGAGAAGATGGAGACAGTAAGAGGAAGAGAAAGGGGAAGAATAATCGCTGTCAGAAAAAGAGAAAGGAGATTTTGTATTCAGGTCTTGCACTGAGCCATTGATCTCTTAGCTGGATTATTAGAATAATAGATTATCCTCCACCCTTCAACTACGACATCCTCTGACCCGCCTCATCCACAGCTTTAGCTGATAGAATACAGCAATTTATTTTCAGGGGGTGCTTCAGTGGAACCGATGGTAGTGAGGAGCATGATGGCGCCTGAATAATAGCAGTGACCTGTACCCAGAGTGCACTTGGTTTCCATTTTCATTTTTATCAATTGCTTCATTTCAGTGCGGAACGGGAAGCGGTGAAACAAGGACACCGCTGAACAGGAAACAGTTTTAGTGACAAAAAGGAGGAAAATGATGATGAAAAATGAGAAAATAATGGAATTTCTTCTTTAATCATGCCTCTCTCATTTTTAAATAGCTCGATTTTATTATGGGTTTGGCAAATTGTGCAAAGTGCTCGACTGAGTCACAAAGTTGCTGCCTTCAGGCTCAATATACAGTTACAAGTATGGAAAATTGCTTTAGTGGTAAGCATGACTGGCTGGAAGATGTACGCTTAACTAACAGCGAGGGCTTAGGAACACCGTTCCATTAATTACCATCCATGTTCAAATTTGAACAGTTATTAATTTGATTGTCATCAGTTGATCGCCTGCAGTAATTATCTGCACACTCTGAAGCCCTAGAAAGATACTGCTGGTTATGAGACACCTGCGGTTTCAGGCAGTCACGCTTCATCTATCTCTGATGCTCCGGGTTTGATGGATGGAATAAGGATAGACTTCCTTATTACCTGAAGACCCATACGCTAATTTCAAGTGCTTTCAGTTTCCAGCTGGAGTGTGGAAAAAAAAATAAGCTCTATATAATTGCAAATGTGACAGTGTATACCTGGATTTCTCTCTGGATTTGGAGATATGCCCTTGGCATTTGAAATTTGGCTAAGTTTCTTTCTGAAACTTTTCCTGCAGGGTTTATTTCCTGCTGTGCTAGTATTCCTCACATGAAATTCACTTGCCTGAGTCTAGCCGCTGCAGGATTTTTTGTAGTCGATTACTGCTCTTCTGGAAGACTTGGCATTTTGAGGATTTTCCTTTATTGAGTTGTTTGAACCTATTTTGTCTGGCCCTTTGACGATAACAGATCCCTGGAGAATCGCTTAACTCTTCCAGCGCCTCTCTTTTTTCAGTGAGAGATAGGATTGAGGTGATTAAGGAGGAAGAATCAGTGTGAGAATAGTCATCAGGTAGTTATGGAATCAATCAAATGCTGGTGCTGGCATTTAGATGATAACTGAATGACAGCTTCTGTCAGCTCTCAAATTTTTTGGCAGGCAAATGAGAGCAGGGATTGTGGATCGTAATTATAACATAATAGTGTAGTAGTGGGCCATATTTTATGTCTCTTTTCCTCCCACTATTCAAGCAAGGCCGAACTGTTGATGGTGCCTCTGACAGACACTGCCAGACATCGACGAGACAAACGCAGCAGCGGCTAATGGAAAGAGGAGTGAGGGAGCATACAGAGGAGGTAAAGAAATGACGGAATAAGAAGCAGGGAACAGATGGAAAAATAGCTGAGAAGTCTTAGAAAATCAAACTGAAGGGGCTGAAGTACCCATTCTGTCTGGCCTCAAGGGTATATGTCCCTGCATAGCGGCCGGCAGGTATCACGCGCACCACTGGCCCCGAGGTCAGGTTTAAACCATTGGCAGCACGTCGATATTTATTGAGTGAAATAGAATCTGTTCAGAGGACAGACCTGTGTTGGCCCGATGCCTTTTTTTCCCCCTGCCAGCCTTTTCTGGTAGTCCCCATTGACACTTGCAGAACAATCACTCCAACATCACGGGGAGTTCACAGTACGCAAAGCACGCCCTCACCAAACCAACGCCCTTGATGGTTCAGTCCGCTCAGGAGATTCAGTAGCATTTGCCTGCAGCAGTTTAGTGATTGATGGGGTCTTAAATCAAAACACAATTTCGGTTGTTTGCTATCACAGATCTATGTCTACGCTGTTTTATTGACGCTCGTCTCACTGCTTTAAAGATTATGCTGCATACTTTCAGGTATGGATCAGCGTTCAGTAATCACTGAGTCAGAAGCAGGTTTTCAGATTGCAGTGGAATATGATCAAAATGAACGCTGATGACTTAAAACCTGAACATTTGTGCCTGGACATACTAGCTGCACTCATAGTAAGCCTCATTTCTACCGGTATGGCAGCTTATCAATTCCTTTCTGACTGGCAGTGCCAGTTACAATTTCTCATATTGGAGCTGCTGCAAACAGAGTCACATATGTGTGCATAAATAGTACATAGTTGCTTTCATTTTGCAAAATCTAAGCCATCCAGGAGACTTGAATTCAACTAGATGTACAAAGAATCACAGGATGCTTTGTGATTCTTTGTGCAGTTACCTCAGCTAGATGTCATTAAAAAAGTTTTGGATTCCTGCTGTTATGCGTCACTGTGCATCAGAGTTCCCTTTGTCTATGTCCTGCACTGTTCACTTTACCGCTGACAGACAGCCAAAGAACAGAGATCAGAGGGTGTTGTGTCTACAAGAGTTAAGTGAAAACTCAATTGTCCTATTCTGTCCTTTGTGTCTGATGTCTCTCTTTCGTCTCTGCCTCTTTGTAACTGTTTCTCCTCCACTCTGTCTGCTCTGCAGCCCTGTTTAATCTTATTCCCGTGGGTCTGAGAGTGGTGGCCATCCAGGGGGTGAAGAGTGGCTTTTACATTGCCATGAATGGCGAGGGCATGCTCTACAGCTCGGTAAGACGCGACTCCTCGCTCCAGTCACGCCGCCATGTCGCGCATGTTTGAGCGGTGCCAGCATGCGTATTTCTTCATTAACACGTGTTGTGTTTTGTTCTGTTTGTTGTCTGTTTTAATATCCCATTGCTGCAAAGACTCAGCCCTGCCAATCCCTTTCATCTCTGCTAAATTTAAGAGCTCTTCAGATGTGCCTTTGTGTTGCTGTGCAGCACTTATCTCTCTCAACCCCTCCCCATCCTTTGTTGCACCTCACATGCTTTGCATTTAATTTGATATTAAGTTCAGTGCTCAGTGAAGTGCTCTCAGTTTGTTTTGTATGAGAAAAAAAGTGTAGCGTAATCTTAACATATTAACAGAAAGACTCTGGGGTAAACGTTACAAACGTAAATGTGTAGAATATATGCACCGGGAGTTGGGGGGTCTCCAGCCAAAAGATGTGGCTGCTGCATTGAAGATCAAGACATGCATGTCTTAGGAAAATGAGCTGCAGAGGGAGCGTGTTTGTAAGACAGCGAGAAAGAACTGCAATACATATCCCAGTTGGGATGGTTATATAACCTCTAGTCTTAGCAGAGGATAGTGCTACTGAAGAAAGAAGCTGATGGGAGGGCTGCATCACTCCCAAACCTCTGCTGAGGGACTTGGTGATTGCTGTGTGATTGCCAGACAGCCATGATAAATGACTGGCGAGAGCTGGAATTCACAGACTGCCCATCAAACTTTTTCTCTCTTAAAATACTCATAAAATACTTGAAGGACACAGTGAAGCCTGTGTCTGCTAACTTGCAGCTTACATTTATTGATAAGGGCGCCGCTTTACTGTTAGGGTGACAAGGGGAAAAGTTTGAGTTGAGAAGATGAATGGTGGACGCGATGTCTTTTTTTTGGTTGTTTGTTTTTTTTAAATGTGCTCTTGAATAACTGAAAAATTAGCTCAATTTACCATCGTTATTTCAGAATGACAAGCAGTTTTTACTCAGTACAACTTGAACACAACTCAGTGCCTAGACAGATGTATGAGGCACTCACAAGTTCAGAGAAGGACATACAGTAAATGCGCATGGTTTTATGACTCACCCAGTAGACAGATTCATTCATAACCAAAGGCTCATAAACAAGTGCACATCTCTCAGTCCTACTGTGAAGCTTATAATAATTCTCCTCCCACCTATCTATGTCTAATTAAAGTTTAATCCTGCCCAGACAGCAATCTTTTAATTTATCAAATTGACTCAAGTTGGGGATGCTGAATGACCCCCACACAAACCCGCTCTTTATAAAATCATCATTTGTGTCAGAGTACTTTATTATTATTAATTACAAACCATTTAGTACTTCAGTGTCAAGAGGCAGCTTTTGGTGTAACAAACATTTGTCTTTACTTATCATCATTTTATCCACATTTTTTTCAGATGCAGAATCAACTCTTTGAGCCTTCTAAAACAGCTAGAGTAATTTTTAATTAGAGGTTAGGATGTTTCTGCTGTAGCAGTCGAAGGACCGTTTTAATCAAAGCCACAAACTAAATGAATTTTCTAGCCATGTGGAAGGGGTCCGGTTCCTCAGATGTGAAGCATGGACGATTAGCATTGGTTATTTCCTTACCAATGCCTATAAGCCTATAAGCCTTGGAGGGGCTCATAAAAAGATTAAATTAACATGCAAACTACGTAAAAGCAAATATAGCCTCTGTTGTTTACCAGTACAGGTTATGTATGCGGATAAATAATAAAGCGTTGCAGGAATGGCATTATGGGGAGCATTTCTGTTCTTTATTCATGCATTTATGAGAGCTTTCTTGGTGCAACCACGGCCATAAAGTAAGTCCTTCATTCATTCCTCATTCTTAGTCACATTTACTTTTATTATTATTTGTCTGGGTCTTCATTGTTTTTCCGAGCCATCCTCGCTTATTCACTCTTGCTCCCGTCCTCCTGTCCTCTCTAAGATGAGCCTTCCATTTTACTATTTTGACTCCACCAACTATAAAGTTTGTCACTGCTTGTTTTGTCGTCTTGTTTTGCCTTCCTTACATCTGAGAGCAGAGATACATAGCTCTCTCCCGTGCCCCCCCCCCCCTTGGGAGATAATTACTGAGGGATATCCTCCTACTTCTCTAACACTGCCTCCCTTTTACTTTTTTCCTTCCTGCTTCTTTGTGCTGTCTTGTTAGTGAGAGAACGCGACAACCCTTTCTTCTGTTGTTGTTTGAGATGCTTCTGAGAAATTGCACTGCACCCTTGAGGACCTTTTCTGTCAGTCTTTTATCTGGGTGTCAGGTATCATTTTTTTTAGTACTATCACTGCTGATCAGTTAAGTCGTTACATATATGCTGCCTGGTTTTTCTTGCTTGCAGAGCTTGCTGATGAGGATTGGAAGCTGATGTAGCTGAGGGTGAGCTGGGTGATGGTGCTTATGTGGAGTGTTTAGTGATAAAGTGCGTGGGGGCTGAACATCTACAATGAAGAGTTCCCTTCCATTATTTATAACACTCAATATGACCTACTTTGCTGCACAACAGTAACCACTGCTACCGTCTACAGTATCTATCTATCTAAATATGTTAATTTATGTTGCAAAAAAATTGTAAATCGCACACTGTTTTGTTTTTAGATAAATGGCTCAATAGAAAATTGACGAAGGTTTGGTAGTTTGTCATTCTACTTGATTACTTTATGAGCTAAACTGGTGCTTCTGTGTGTGCAAACAATGTAGCTGCTCATGGTGTTGAATCTATGCTAATGCCATGTACAGCCACCTCCCCCCCCCTTCCCCCCAAAGGTAAAAAAAAGTAGGTGCGATTTAATTGCAGACAATCAAACACATCATCTGTGGAGAAAATTGAGAAAAGACAAAAAATAACACCTTGCTTCAAAGTGACTGACTCCAGAGTCAGACAGAGGGAAAAAAGATAAGCATGGAGGGAGGGAAAATTAGAAAAAAGTGAGAAAGAGAGTTTTCAGTTTAAGTAACGTCTAGACGATCCCAGACCTAAATCTCTCCAAGAATAATAATAAGCTCCCCGGGAGTTCCATGGCAGCGCTGGGATTGTCACAGGGCCCAGATCTCTCAGATACACCAGTGTCTCAAGCCCATGTTTAAATTGAGGTCCTCGCCGTATCCTCCACATCTTTATCCAAATTCAAAAGATGTCTGTCGGCAGCTGCTCCTCAAAGCAGAGCCAGAGAGTTGCCTCCCTCCTGTGATGGAGCCAGCAGCTGATTTAGATTCAGGATGCATTCAGCTCAGTTCTTTTGGCAACCCAGTTTGGCAATCCATTACATCTTGTTCTCATTCTTCGAGTTTCATTTTACATTCCATACATTGGCACTCACACCTTTCATAAGCCCCAAACACACACGTTACCTCACACTTATCTGGACAGAGGTGCAGAACCACCAGAGGTGGTGATGGGTATGAGGTTGTTTTGCTGGTTTTGCAGCTGGTATTAAAGTTAAGATAACCCGAAATCTAGATAAACATGATGTGAGTAACACTATCATGTCCAAAAAATCAAGGATGATGTGAAAATAGCAGCATTGGTCTTTAAAGTTCTCTGTGGAGTTTTTGAAGACTTCAGCGATAGAGGGGTTTTTATTTCTTTATTTTTCTATGATTTTCTATAAGAAGGTCACAATTTAGTTATTTTGAGGTAACACACAAGCGCACATTTAAAAACTTTTCAAAGGTTGTTGGCTGTCTTTTGCTCAATTCTCTGTCAAGGTGATCCCACATTGCTTCAGGAATGTTGAAGTCCAGCTTCCGGGCCTCCTTCTATTCATTTTTACTGTATTGGCAGTGTGTTTGGAATCATTGTTTAAAACTAAAGCAGTTTCCAATCAGATTCTTTTCAGATGGTGTTGCATTGTCGGTCAAAATTTGACAGTTCTTTTCTGTGTTTATAATTCCACCAATTTTAACAAGCACCACCCAAAACCACAGATCACAGATTGGCTGTAGACAATCACTGGTGTTTTGACCTTCTCCATGCATATTGATGCCGATTTGGTATACCTTAGCCTTTTGTTACTGTTTTTTGTGAGAAGCTTCTTGACAGCCACCTTTCCATCGAGACCACCTCTGATGAGACTTTGACAAACAGTAGATGGATCAACTGACAGGCCAGATGCATCTCAATTCCTGTGTCAGGTCTTTCATGGATTTCCCCCCAATTTTTTAAGGACATGACATTCATTGTTCAAGACTGCTTTAAAAAAGTTGCTAGGAAGTCTGGCTCCTTGGAAGCAAAATATAGCGAAATGAGTGGTAATTCAATGCTGTAGTGCTACATTTATACCTTGTGCAAAGCAGGAATTGCAAACTCAAAAGGGTATTGGTGCGTTATTGTCCTTTCAAAAATCAGTTTGATGTTTGTTTCTGTCAAAACAGATGATAAGCTTTTATATTAAAAAAAGAAAAAAAATGTTGTGAAAATATGCAGAAACAGCCAAAATATTTGCATTCAGTTAGCAGTTTTGCTGTGTTTATTCACAGCGTCTCAGGTGAAGCTTTTTTTTTTTTTATCAATCCGTAGGTCCAAACTGAGGTCCAACTAAAGGTGCAATGTAAGCACATGTCCAGTTTTGCTAACAAGTCTTCTGGTTTTGTCCATGAGATTGCTATGGAATATAAATAAGCATCCTTTCAATTACTTTAATATCAGCTTGCAGAGCCTGTTAGCTCTTTTTAAAAAACTTGTTTCAGTGCAGTAACAACTTCAATTAATTATGAGCTCCTGGCAGAGGAAGTGACAGGGCAAACTTGTTGTCCATATATTTGGGGCATTGAGAATGTGTGTTGATGTGTATTTTTGTGCTTTTTCTTTGTCCCTGCGGTTCTGTGGTTTATGTCCATTAATAAAATCTCATTAATCACAATAGAGTCTGACCCCATCTCTTCACCTCGCATTTCTACTCAGTCATCCGTGAACAAGGTTCTCTGTTAGAGACTTCAAAGTCACTTACATTTCACCCCAGTCATTCCCAAACTGCATCCAGGGTGCTTTCTAAACCGCTCCAGCTTTTCATGGACAGCACAGGGCATTGTTGCCGTGGAGAATGTGGAGGGAATTTTATAATGTGTCAGCAAAGCAAGTGGCTAATGGTGAATGGTAGGTTAGTACTTGGGTGCGTATGTATGTGGGTGTGTGTGTGTGCTCTTGGCCTAATTTGAGCACCAAACAGATGAAGTAGCGATGAAGCCTTCTGCTGTGTAATGTATCACTGTCTGCCCCCCACCCACTCAAACACATACATTCACACATAAACACACACAGAGCCAGACAGGCACAACGTGACCCCAGTGCCCTGACAGCGAGCCAGATCTTTGCCGTTTGACAGCGTTTCAGCAGGCATTCAGATACACTCTGCCGCCAGAGCTTGTCCTCTCTCCTGCTGACCAGTGAGACGTTTCCACACTGTCGACCATGTGACCTCCACTTTCCCTCAGTCCCTTACTCAGCCTGCAATGCACTGAGGTCATACACACTGGGACTCATTACTCTCAACTGTGGCGTGCCATCCAAAAAGAGACCACACACACACACACACTCTTTAAACTGTACTGAATATGACATAAACTAATTTAAAGCTACAGATTTTATTTATTTATTTATTTATTTTTTGCATGAAGAATCAGCCAAATGACTGTGTGTAATATACAGGTGCTGCTTAAAATGACTAACCAACAAAGCTCTACACAGATTTTTAGCACTCTTTAAATCCATACCACCTGCTGAAAAGATACCCAGATGACGTTAACAACTAGCTGATAAACACAGTTTGGACTGCACAGTAAAGATGCCAGATGCTTTCCTCGGGAGCTGGTAAAGCAAAACAGAACTAAAAAGTAAAGCAGCTATAAAACTTACATTAAACATGTGGTCAGAAACAGCTTTAAATTATTCCTGATTTGTATCAATTACTTCATAAAGGACATTTACACATGCATTAATCTCCCGAAGACGTAGAGTATAAGTATAACTGCTGTTTGTCAAAGCCTTACCCTTATCCTAACCTTAAAGCATGTCACTAACCATAAAATGCATTGATTTATGTTATGGGGACTTTCTTTTTGTCCCCACAAGGAAGACACGTCCCTATAACGTGATGGTATAAACAGATTTAGGTCCCCTCTACATGAGTAATACCTGGACTACACACACACTGTCACCTCCAGCAGGGAGCAGAATTGGGCTGTCACTCAAACAGACAACCTTAAAAGGGCACAGAACCTTGCAGGAGACATTAATAAATGAAATATAGCAGTGACACAAAAACACACCCATAGTACAAAGTCTGGCTTAGCTGAGATCTGAGATGGCCCAACATCTACCAAACCAGCTGTTCTGCCTGCATTTTTTTTTTTTGGCACACACACGACTTCCCTGCCCTTCAAATTGACTGGCATTAGATTTTAATTTAGTCTCGAAGAGGACATTGTTGTGAACAGGGACAAGGACTGAGGGGTTGGCAGCCTCCTTGTCAGCACACATTAATCAGCACATGTGTGGTGATAAGTAAAGATTTTGTGCAGAAAAAGCAAATTTGTGCATTTTCCAGCCTTTCTAACACGATTGCCAAAGGTGACAAATGACTGTGCATCTTTACTGTACATCTGGAATGGGTTACAGAGTCAAGAGCATTGTTTCCTGTCTTGCACTGTCATGGCAATAATCTGGCATCGCACGCAGGCATGGCAGTGTATCCAGTATCTGGTTCTTTCCAGTTTTCCAGTCATTACTGTGAGTCCCCTTGCCTCTCTCCTTGACTTACTTTGATAATGAAACCAAGAGATAGAAATCTTCCATTGTCACATTATTCTAATAAGACTATCGTTCTCATTAGCCTCCTGTGTGTGTGTGTGTGTGTGTGTGTGTGTGTGTGTGTGTGTGTGTGTGTGTGTGTGTGTGTGTTACTGGATGTTTACCGACCTTGGCAACTTTCACATACTGGTCATGAGTTCTTTTTTTATTTTGCTGCTTTCAGCTTTCATGTGGGTGAAAATGTATTTTCTGTTTGCATTGACAAATATCTATAACATTTTTACCTTCCTGCACTCAATCTTTTTGCAGGAGGTGTTCACCCCAGAGTGTAAGTTCAAGGAGTCAGTTTTTGAGAACTACTATGTGATCTACTCGTCCACTGTGTACCGACAGCAGGAGTCAGGTCGGGCCTGGTTCCTTGGTCTCACCAAGGAGGGACAAGTAATGAAGGGCAACCGGGTCAAGAAGACTAAGCCCTCATCGCACTTTGTTCCCAGGCCAATTGAAGGTATCATAAAACTTGTAGAAGCACATTTTTGGTACAGCTTTAATGTTATTTCTTTTTGATTTCATTTTTTTTTGTAATGCATGCACTTCCCATCACGTACACTAGTATTATCGTGCAACACTGGTGGTTAAAGCAGCGATCCACCAGCTCTAATTAGCCTTTGAAACCAGATAATGTCTTATCTGGCTTTGGAGGACCTTCATTACCAGCTGGAACTGTTCGGTTTGTTAATACGTTGGCATTAAGGAGGAGGGAGAAACTGATGAAACATAGTATAGGTGCATCATGGGAAATGAAAAAATCAATGTTCTTTTTTTAAACTTAGCAAATCCTTTTGACACACCTAAAGGTAAAATATATTGACATCCGCTGTTTTAGCTCAAACAATCCTTGGTATTCTTCAAGCTTTATGAGGGAGCAAAATGAAATCATTTGCATTGCATTCCCATTCTCCAAACCTGGCTTCTAAAGGGATTTATCATTTTGAGCATTTATTTTGCTCTTGCTTTGTTATTTGTCAGCAAGATTAACTATCTCATTTTCGATGAAGCTTAGTAGAGCAGTGTACGGGCAAAGGGGGAATCCTTAAAATTTTGTTGCACATTCAGGCACAGTTTCTCACAAGTGTGAAGCAGGACTTTGGACTTGGCAAGTGATTCACTTTCAGTGCCCCAGTAGTTTACATATCTTTTGTGGGAGCTTTGTTAAAATATCACATAGATATTGTTGTAATAACTTGTCAAGCAATGTGATAAAAAAGTGCAGACATGGCCTAATTCCCCTGTCTTCTCCCTCTCAGCCTGGTATAATTGTCCCAGCCTCACACCTGACCTTGTCTCTGTCTGCACATCCATCTCTTCAATCTACTCTCTACTGTCCCCATTCTCCTCTCCTCTCCGCTCCTCTTGTTTCCATCCCTTTCCTTGGCTTTCCATCTTTTCCACAGTTTGTATGTACAGGGAGCCATCACTGCATGAGATAGAGGACAAGCACCGCTCCAGGAAGAGCTCAGGGACTCCCACCATGAATGGAGGGAAAGCTGTCAATCAGGACTCCACATAGCATCTGAGGGAGGGGCTTCCAGCAGGGGGGAGAGGCCTCATCCTGAATGAAGGGAAGGGGCCAAAGGAAACTTCACCCGTCCCTCCCAATGTATGCACCACCATGGCCCGTGACAAACAGAGGGGTTTATGATGACAACGAGGAGCTATTACTGTACACCCAAGACAACGAAAACAAAAACTGATGTCTTGCCTGTGAAAACCTTTTAGATGAATTAATATGAAAAAGACTATATATATATATATATATATATATATATATATATATATATATATATATATATGGAGAAGTCATTTTCAATCAGGACTTGACCAACCATTTTATGCAAAAAAGTATAAAAAAGCTGTGATAAACAAAGAAATGGTGGTCTCCCTTCACGTAAATACAAGTATCTGTCATTTTCGATTTATGCTGTGAAAAACAAGCTTTAATACATGTTCACTTTTCATACATTGATTTTTTTTCTACATGCTATTGCATTCTCATATGCTTTATTGTGTTGTTGTCAATAACTATACCATCTTCATTATAATCGTCATTACTAATCTGTTGCTCGATCATCTTATTTACTAGCTTTTTGTTTTTGAGACAAAATACTTTTTTTAATTACCCTTATGTGTTTTTTTTCTCTCACAGTTTGATCTTGAATGCACTGTCACACCACTTGCACTGGTGTGAGGGTAAGACTAAATATATTGATAGTTCTCTTTGCTGGACTTCAATGGAAACAGAGTGCTTAGGGTGGGATGTAATTTACTCAGGTGTGTATTGTAAGTTAGACTAATGTGACTATAGGACACAAACTTCCATATGTTGCCCTGCTGTGGCAGGACGGGACCGATACAAGCAATATAACAGAGTGCAGTCTAGTATGTCTCTAAATAAAAAAACAAAAACAATAAAACACTGACAACACATCTCCACGGTTGGTGTGTTTGTCAGTAGAAAAGACAAAGAAAGTTGTATGAGGCATTAAAAGTTGGAAACGAGTGAAAACCTGTTTTGATACAGTTTCTGTATTATCTCATCACTTAAAATGAGCATTAGGTTATAAACAAAGAGATGTCCAAACTTGTCAAAAATGACAAAGAATAATATTCTCTCCAAAAGCTGAGAGGATGGCAATGACCAACATCAGCACTACGAGCCATGGCCAAAAACGGTCACTTCGCATTTGCACCTCGAGAACCACAGACCCCTTTTTCTGCTGTTAGCTATAACAACAACTCAAAATATAACTATGTAACAGTAGTCGTGCTTTTGAACTATATGGACTAAACATGAAATAACCTTTGATTAAAGACTTCTGCAGTTTTTCTACGCAGAAAGAAAAGAAGTGGCAATTTTTTTGGCAAGCCCGGCCGTGAAGGGTTGTGTTGACTAATTTCCAGAAAGTTCTACTATTTCTATTATTCTCTTGTGAAATGACCAGAGACTTTTTCAACACTGGTGGACAGGGTGCCTGACTGTTTAATAAATCACTGACCTAACATGTTGAAAATTTGTTCAAAAATTGTAAGGTCACAATCATTCAAACTTTGCCATCACAATGGAAGCTAAATGTTTCATTGAGGAACCAGTACATATGGATTTGGCCAGATTCGAGGAGGATGTCTTACTGTCTCAGTGGGATTTTCTGAAATGGTAACGCACGCCATCTCTATTCCCACTGGTTTTGTGACCAATGAAATGAGCCACTTGCTGCATTGTGGAGGAAAGTCTCTCTCTTTCATAAATCAACAGATTGACAGGGCTGTATAAACGAGTTGAGTTGACTGGGACACCACATACGCTGTGTACGCTGCTGAGCTTATTTCTAAACCCCAATTAGTTTGTCTAACTCAGGAAGTCCTACAGTTGTGCAGTGAATGGGCCAGACGTAGAGGCTGGATGTCCACTGTCCAGCACTAGTTGCACAAAGACTGGCACCAATGTGGTGTTTGGATTGGGGTTAATAGTGTTATTTCTTTTTTACTATTATTAAAGATGACGTACAGCTAAGCCTAGCCAAGTTAGGAAAGCTGAAAAGGGGAAACGGTTAAGATCAAGCATGACCATCGCATGACTGTAGAAGTTGATGTAAGTTTGGTTTAAGTTTGAGGCGGGATCCAAGAGGAATGTCTTTAGATTTTTGGGAGCATATGTCCAAAATGTTTTATGCAATAGTTTGATCAGTATTTTAGCGAGAGCTCATACATCTCTCCTACATCTGGTTAGAAACCGGTTGCTAATTTGGTGATATGTACAGTAAATAGCACACATTCAGCTGCACGCAGCAAACTACAGTGGCATAGGCATCATTATGGATCTAGGAAAGTCTTCCATCTTGGACCCGGGTCCGCAGCTGATGCAAGTTACCTGTAAGAGCTAACAGTAGATTAGTTCAACTTCCACAGTACCTACTGAATAACAGTGATACATACAGTATATTAGACATGACACTGAAAGTCAGCAGGCAAGACCAGCATACAAGTATCTTTATACAGAGGTTTATACTGGTGCATATGACACATGTGTGGACTTAAAGCAATGCATGAAGTTAAGTGTACTGAAGGTCAACTCTTGACAGATGAATGAAAGGATCTGAGACAGGAATGAATACATGGAGTCAAAAAAAGCTAATGTGAGAAAGCAGTAAAGCAAAGCACTTTTTTGTGGGTTTCTTGATGTGTGAAAGGGGTTAATAAAGGCTTTGATTGTATGAGATAATAACTATTATTTTAATATTTTTATGTTTGCAGATGATTCACTGCATTGGAACATGCTCATATATGCATTATGAATTCTGAGATGACAAAAAATATGCATTGATTATATAAAAAACAGAATGAAGTTAGTGATTGTTTAAGAATAAAGACTATGTTATCAAAAACTCTCAGCTATACAGTGACTGATTCATTGAATGTGTTGTTGATCATGACTGAATTATCTTTTTTTCAAACTTATGTCACTCTTTGTAACAGGAACATAATTAGGATAATAAGCAGACAAAACTGAATCGATCAATGTGTCATTTTTTATTTAATGGGATTCACATTCAATTCAAATCAGTTTCCTCTATCGTTCACAGAAGTGATTTATGCTCTACCTAGCCTCTAAATCCGATATGTCATTTTGGGATGGCGCTCTTTTGCCCTTAATTCTCACGTTGTCATGGAAACAGACCTTCCATGTCTGCAAGGAGAATGAGGAGGAGGAGGATGAAGGCTCCCCTGACTTTCAGGACGTGGCTTGTATTCTCTCCTGCATGATGGCTGCAGCACAAGACTACAGGGTATGGGGGGGTATTTTGTTCTCTTCTATTTTGGTTTTTCCTTCACTTACAGTACACAGCTGAGAAGAGTGCAGGCATGCAACCTCAGGGACAATATGTACCAAAAATGACATGGAAAAAGATGAGAAGCAACAAAAAGAGAGAAGGGAGTTGAGGGAAAGACATGCTGCATTATTCTGTTTTTTGCATTTAAGAAATCCACTTTTGCAAATATGAAATCTCATAGACTTCTAGTTGTAATTTTTTAATGCACCACTGTTGCAGCTTTACTTCAGAGTTTTCTTAATTTCAAAGAAAGCCAATGCAGTAATTTAAAAAGTCTCTGTGAGGCTGTGCTTAGGTACAGAAGTACATAAAGTTAATGCTGATGCAAATATTAGGTTCCTAATGGCAACGTACTGATGCTTAGGGCTTTTTCCTGCTATCCATCCATTTGCTTCCGCTTATCCTTTTCAGGATCGCAGCTATCCCAGCTGTCATAGGGCAAGAGGCGGGGCACACCCTGGACAGGTCACCAGTCTAACACACAGGGACAGACAACCATTCGCACTCACATTCACATATGGGCAATTTCGATTTTAAATGTTTTCAATTAACCTATCCCCACAAAGTGCATGTCTTTGGACTGTGGGAGGAAGCCGGAGTACCTGGGGAGAACCCACGCAAACACAGGGAGAACATGCAAATTCCACACAGAAAGACACTGCTGGTGGAATCAAACTCAGGTCCAGTGCTAACCACTGTGCCACCGTGCTGCCTTTTTCCTGCTAGTATGTGTTAAATAGTACCAACCAATTAATGTACCAAAAATGCAACTTTAAAGTTATAATTTTGACTAAATGGGGAGTAGATCTCTAAACAGAATTACATGTTAAGACCATACCTCATGGGGGCACTAGAGAAAAAGTCTGGGGATCTTCAAAGTTTGAAGTTTGACAACAAAAACAACAGAAAAAGCCAGCTGGTGGAGGGCGTAGTCAGAATAAATGGCTGACATTCTCACAATCATATAGTGTGAGAAACAAATTTGTTGTCAAAAGTGTTTTGGAACAAAATATAATTTTATTGCTAATGACCTGGCTATCCCCTCCCCCAAAAATAAGCTTTATATTGTAACGTAAAGACCCCACAATAATAGAGAGAAACGTCAATAGTCACACATTTCATGGCAAGAGATACGACATCCTCATAGCAGTACATACTGTACCTTTGTAATCAATGTTCACAAAGAGTAGAAACAAGTCAAGGTCAGCTACTTAGACATCTGTGGGTGTTAGCAGTCTAAACAGAGTCATCTGTTTGGATACACATAGGACAGCCAAGAGCTGTAAACAGCTCGAAGGCCATTCTACCCATCTCTGTTAAAACTGACCTCTGCCATGTGTTCTCCCACCCTATCTCCTTTCTTGTGTGGGCGAGGCCACCTTCACACATATCCTACAGAACAGACTAGGAACTTTGCAGCTTCAAAACAAAAATTACAAGTGACTCAGTATTGTATTAATATCAGTTTTGACCCTTTTTTAAAATAAATCTAGCGACCCCCAAATATTATTTTGGAGGTTAAGCCTCACATTGTGATTTTCTCACATGAAATATGCCTAAATCAATATAACCTTGCTTTCAAAGGCACATTACATAGCCATGGAGCATTTTAGCCACAATATTTTAGTGTCTGCCCAAAGGGGTAAAAGAAAACTGTGAGGTTAAGTTTCACTTGGGAGCTTTTCTTACTAGATTCATTGAGGTGGAAAGTTTTTTTTTCTTTGTTTTTTATTTTTTGTTTGTTTGTTTGTTTGGTTTTTGCTTTGTTTTATTATTTTCTTCAAGCCCTGTGTACAGGAGCTGCATACAAAAAGATATTTTGTGAAAAGGGTTGGCGTAATAAGCAAATGCTTAAGCCAATACCTTTTGATTAGCCTTGTCTCATGCTTTCTTTCTTTATGGTAGATTTTTGTTCTGTTTTCACTGTTTTTTTTTTGTTGTTTTTTTTTCACTGTTTTCACTGAGATTTGAATTTGAATGCTAATCAATAAAATCAAATAAAAAAAAAAAGAATGTGTTAGTAAATACTGGCATAATAGCAGGAGTAATACCTCTAAAAGTAATACCACAGCAGACAAGTGAGGAACAACAAGAAAGGAGAACCGTGGAAGAAAAGCACAGACATTACCTGCAGTGGAGAGCCAACACTCTCATTCCACAGTGAAATAAATGATATAAAAAAAGATCATAAAATTGTCTAAAGCTCTGTGAAACACCAGTGCAGGGCAATGTTGAAACTTTTATACACAGCTGTGAAAAAGCGCTTGATGTTAGCATGCTAACATTTGCGCAGTAACAATGCTAATATGCTAGTTAGCTGATATATTGTGTTTGTCAGATTAGCACGCTCATGTTTGCTAGAACTAAAGCCAAAGGACAACCAAGCAGGCTGGAGTTTTGTGAAATGGTGACAGCTGATAAGACGTTATTAGAACTGGGCTACCGATTCATGCTAAAAATCTATTTTTACTTGGGTAGCAATAAGGGATGACATTAGCAGGACTCACTCTTTCTTCTGGAAAGCATCCAAGATGGTTGCTTCGGGGCAGGATAAAACAGCACTCCGGCTTGTTTTGGCTATTTATCTAGATTGGATGGCTGCTACACACTAAAAGGATAAATGAATAACAAAAGCAAACTCAAAACAAGAAAAAAAAACCCCCAAAACTAAACAAAAGCACGAACACACGATACCTGGATAATGTATGAGGACTAGGGTGTGCCTAAAGGTATCTATAGATTATGAACACATTTCAATAACAAAATAAAAACTCAAAGAAAACTAAAAAAACTCAAAGTCTTGCATATATCTGGATTTTTAAAAAAAAGGACAAATAAGATGCCTAGAATGTTTTTTAGAAAATTAACAAAGATTTGAGAATAAACAAACAAACAAAAAATCATACACATGGCGCTGTCAAGAGCTGATGACAAGAGCTGGTTCTCTAGTTTGTAAAAATATACTCTATTTGGTCAAATGCAGCAGAAGCTTGGTCATTATGTTTTTTGACATTCGTGTGGTCGTGAATCATAAATTTGTACACTATGGTCTAACTGTCAGTGCATTACAAAGTGTTACAGGCATTAAAGCCTTACAAAGTAAGGCATTACCCTGCGGAACAGTGATACTGCTTTTTTGATAAGTGGCAAACTTGACATTACTTTTATTTTTATTTCACAGAAGGACAAGAGTGAGATGATAAAGTAGAAACTGCATCCAGGACAGAAGCAACAGCTTTATACTGCTAAGATAACTAAGACTCTTTGCAAGCATCTGCACAGAGAGCATGCTAACACAAAACTAGCCAAAACCCAGAGTGAGGTTAAAGCTGAGTGCATGCTGACCCCACCCCAGCAGCCAGACTCAATAAGCAACAAAAGTGTCTTTTCTTTTTTATTTTACCTTCGCTTTTGTGTTCATAAGTAAAAAGTAAAAGAAAGATTGTATAAGTATTTCATAGAGTAAGGTGAAAATAATGTAGCAAGTAGTGTATCAAGTAGTGTAACAAATTAATTAATGCACTACTTAAAAAAAAAAAAGTAATAAGTAATGTGTAATACATACATTTTCTTGAAAAATGACCCCAACACTGGTGAGGACCTCTACTGTAATGCGATCTGAAGTAGAAGACTTACCCTCACACTTACCCTAACTCTTAACCATTTTCCACTCACTTTAAAGCCTTACTTGACAGATTTTTAACACAGGTTGCACTGTCATCATGGCGATGAGAAAACGGAGATCCACCGTGTAGACATACATGTAATGACAACCAGTTACAGCGAGATGATCTTCAGCATCATAGCAGACAAATCGTTTTATTGGTGGAGCTTCAGACGTTTTCACAACATTTCAAACTATTCAAAATTCCATAATTTACATTTGATGTGTAATTAGGTTCTGCTCACAACTGTTGTTTGGACTTTGTACATTGCCGTAAAACTAAGCATCAAATAAGGAACTCGGCTAGTTTTGTACTGTTTTTCTTTTGCAAACTGAAAGCATTGCTGTTTCATCTGTGTGTACCTGCTTTTGTCCTGTTGTTTTGATATGTGCCTATGCCTCTGGGACAGGAAACTCCTAGTCAGAAGTGGGATGTTCAGCTCTGCTCATTAAAAATAATTACTCTGTGTTCAATTAAAGCTCAGTGATGCTCCTTTGATCCAGCCAGCTCAGTATGTTTTATCCAATTGTCTGATATGAACATTTGAATGAAAGGAGCCCTGATGGTTAAAAAGACTGAATTCAACTCTTCAGGTCTCTACTTCTGCACCTTGTTAGGCAGTCCACTTTAACAAGATGATTAAAAAGAGATTTAAAGTCACTTTAACTTTACTTTTCCACGTCTCACTGTTTCTGGGATGCTCTGCTTTTGGCTTCTCAGTATGCTGGATGAAGACCAGAGGGATTACCACAGGCAGGCATGCTCATAAAAGGCAGAATACACATAAAAGTTCATGCACATTGTACACATACTCCTACACGCATTATAAATTCACTCACCCAGCTGCCCACCCACAGCTGCCCACGTATCTTTTTTTTTTTTTTTGCTCTCTCGCATACTCTTACTTGACTACTTTAAAAAAAAACTTTACTGAAGGAGCTCTGCCGCATGAGCATGTTAATGTGCTGACAGTGGATCCTGTTACAGAGGAGAGCTGTTCTGCTGAATCCCAATTGCCCGGGGACAGAAAGGATACCAAGCCAAGCTTTGACTGCAGTTATGCTTCAACACTGTTATTTTAATAATTTTCTCTCTCATCCCTATGCTCATCCACTTTGCACTCTAGCTTCCTCTTTTCCTCTGCTTTCTCACTTTCTTAAGCTCTATTCCCTGTCTACCCCTCTATCCTGTTTGATAAGTTTCCTCAATCAGGCCTTCCTTCTCAGAACACTGCATCGATTCTCTTTATCTCTTTTCTCTTTGTGTTCCCTATGCAGTATTTACCTGTTTGTGATTTATGAGTTCAGGTAATTCTCATCAAGTAGGCTCCACTTTACAACCCTAATTCTATAAAAGCGTAAAACCGTAAATAAGAACTGAATCCCTCACTAATCTTCATTTTTATTGACAGTAGAAGATCAAAAAACATGAAAAAATGTACCATTTCATGCAAATATACTAGGTGATTTTGAATTTTGGTAAAATTTTGCTAACAAGTGGGGACATGGTCATGTTTGCCCTGCTGTATAGCTGCATAACAGTCACATACTTTGTCACACATTTCATTTCACCATGTGCCAAATGTTTTCAGTTAGTGAAATGTCTGGACTGTAGGAAGGACAATGCGCATCTCGAATCTTCTATTATGAAGCCATGCTGTTGTAATGGATGCAGTATGCGGTTTCAACTTGTCTTGGTGAAACATGCAAAGCATTCCCTAAAAAACAACCTTATCTGGGTGGGAGCATATGTTCCTATAAACCTGTATATAGCTTTCAGCACTGATGGTGCCATTCCAGATGTGCAAGCTGCCAATTTCTTAGTCACTGGTGCACCTCTGTCCCATCACAGATGCAGGCTTTTAAACTGAGAGCTGAAAACAAGCTGGATGAACCCTCTCCTCTTTAGTCAGGGGGACACGGTGTTCATATTTTCAGAAAATAATTTGAAATGTAAATTTTTTTGACCACAGAACAGTTTTTCATTGAGCCTCAGTCCATTTTAAATGAGTTTTGTTCACAGAGAGCTTTAACCAGCATTTGTGGATAACACAGTAAACTGTTTTCACTCTAGTCCCTTATGCACAGTGATTTATCCAAATTCTCTGAAGATTTTGATGGTATTATGCACTGTAAATGATGAGATATTCAAAGTCGTTGCAATTTCACATTCAAATTATGCACTACTTAAGAGAAAAGTACTGGTATACGTCAATGGTGACAATGGTGTTAAAGTGGTAGGAAATAGAAGATGAATGGGTGTCTGGTTTATTGCTTTGCTGGACTACCATGAATATCACTGGGAAACATCAAATGTGGTGCTGACCTTTATTACATTCTGAATTTTAATGACTCTAACAATGAGAAGAACAGCCTCTTCTGCTTGAGTGGAAACAATGTTGCAGAAAAGAGGACATATAGCACATGCATAATCAATCAAAACACTACAAGTCTACAGGTCGGTGGTGCAGCATCATTGAGGAAGCTTGCCCAGTTTTCCAGTTGTCTTCAGAGCTCATTTAGATGCCTCTTTCCACAGTCAGAACAAACAGGGCTTTGGAGCAGCACTCACACCTCGACTGCTCATTTACTGATCATTAAATATTCAGTGCCAGACTGTCTGTGGTACATTAAACAGTACAGGTATAAAGGATCAAGGTCAATCATTTCTAAAGCACGAATGAGAGGCTGAAGTGTCCACATCTCAAAAATAGCCGAGGCATTTACTGCATTACAGTGTGCACAGGTTACCTCGAATAATGAAATTAATTCTACCACAAGGAAGACTGTGTAACTCTCGTACACCAGCCACTGTGGCCACAGTTGAAATTTATGTGATAAGTATAACTTCAGCTTGAAGGAGAAGAGTCAAAATGTCAGCAATGTGACTCAGTAATGCTTGTCACAGCAATACCATTTCAAAGGGTTTATTTAGCTGTTTGACAGAATGACTTAAGTAAAACTGTTGCATGAAATGCCTGAAGTAATAAACGTAGCCACCCATATAGTCTCACTTAAAAGTCACTGATGTTTGCAGGGTACTAACAAGCCAGTGCTAGATTCATTCAGCTGTATATAGACTGCAAATATATAATGAAATACCACAGTAGTGTTACACAATATTACAACTGATCTTAGCCTCATTTAGCATGCCCTGATTCATCTGTTTTAATATGTCTTGCACTTGACTGAGATGGTAATTAGCAGGACACCCAGGATTTCCAAAAGAAAACTCACAAATCAAGCCTGTTATAGCCTATTTCTTACTTGATTTCTGTGGAACGAAACATTTTGAAATGGTCCAAACTATTGTTGATCACCTAGGTTAAGGGAGAGAAAATATTAAATCTAAATTTAAACAAAACTATGATCTTTAATCCAATCTAATTTCATGGAGGTAAAAACTAGCACTTTTAACATACCAGAAGAAAACAACTGTTGGACACTTATAAGCTCAAGCTGTCTTTAATGAGATTTCTGCTCTATTTAACTGTATTGCATCTGAAGATGTGTTTGTCATGGGTTATAATGATTTTGCACTGGCACATGATTCAAATTTACAGCTGTATTGTGTGGATAGAAAATGTAAGGATGTCTTCTAAGTAAAGTCATCACTCACAGGATTATCCCATCTATCTTCTTTGCAAGTATACAGTCCAAACTGGAATACTCTTTGCAACCTAAATCTGTTATACGTTTGCGTAACTATTCTCCCATCAAGATCTAACCTTTTAAAATATGGGCAGATGTCTTTTTAGCCTATGTGAGTTGCGCAGAGAAAAGTGCAAGGATGTGTCCTTCTAAAATGGGCGATAACCTTGAAGTGCATCAACCTTTCAACAAGTCGCAATCCTAACCCAATTATAGAGGTGTAAAAGCTTGATATAGCTGGCTAAACAATTAGAAAGTGCACTGTCAGAAGCAGAATAATCCTGTTAAGAAGGCTACAGAGCAGCACAAGCGTTTCTATCCTCACTGACAACTGTCTGTACCAGAAGATTTGTATAATTCAAGGTGGCATTCAAGGAGTTCTGCATAATATATTAGGAGTTTAAGATGTTTTGAAACCTTTAAGCTCAGATTTGGTTCCAAAATATCCACAAATATGTAACATATTTGTTTTGTTTTGTTTTAATCAAATATTTGCTTTACATAAAAGGTCACAGCTCTTCTTTGTCTCTTACTTGTGCTGGCTGGGTTTCTTATGCAACCACCATATTTATTTATGACTCTCAGCAATCAATATCTTGGAATATATGTGTGCCAGAAAAACCACAGGATTTTGAATACAGTAGCATTTAGGGGAATCGCTGATCTGTTTCGTATCCAGATTTTGGAACTTTTAATTATGGTGATAGATATGCGTGAGTGAGCTTGAATGACTGCTCCTTTGGGGACATCGCTGTAGTGATAATTTTCAGTGAATAGCTCAGAGAAGAAAGATGTTATTAACACATTTAGTACGATTTTGCACGAGGCCTCTCTTATAACTGTCAACTACTTCTTATTTCATTTGTATTTTATCCTAATATTAGCTCATTCAAGTTGCAATTTTAAATATTGAGAATAGCAAAAAATATTTGACAATACTTCGATACTTCAGTTCAAGATCTAAATGTCTGATTTCACTTATATCTTTTTCTGAAGACACCAGTTTGATTTCTCTTCTGCCTCCCAACAGTATATTTATAAATGGATGTGAGTCATAATGCTTAATCTCTCCATGCACCATTCAACGTGTTGGTATTCAAAGAATTGCTTTGAGGAGTTACTGTTCAAATAACTCCATATTTGTGTGTATGAATAAACAAATTGAAAACTCCAGATTTACAGCATACATACTACAGCTGGTTATTGTGACTTTGTTTGTTTGCAGTTATTTATTTACTGACAGGATCTTCAGAAATGATCTGAAATATTTCACACACACACACGCACACAAGAAAGTGATATAGAGATATAACATTTGTATATCTCTATGGGAAAAAAATATCTGTTGTCATTAAAAATACTGCATATTCAAATGACTTGAGCAGGTTTTACTATGTTTTTACAACTGTAAGTAATACCACATTTTCAACAAGCCACAACATCCTGAACATATTGTTTTTTCCTTGTCCCGCCGGCTAAGTTTTGGTTTGGGCACTTTGTCACGTGTTTTTTTTAAATCAGGAGATTACAGCCAATCAGAGTCAATTTTTCAAACAGCTCAACAAATAGCAGGAAAACAAACAAACCGTTTCTTTGCAGTGTAAATCTGAATCTGTTTGCTAGCTGAATGTAAAGTTGGTGTATTTTCCAGGACAA
This sequence comes from Maylandia zebra, assembly GCF_041146795.1. Taxonomy (NCBI): domain Eukaryota; kingdom Metazoa; phylum Chordata; class Actinopteri; order Cichliformes; family Cichlidae; genus Maylandia; species Maylandia zebra. Next base: position 19,805,818 of record NC_135184.1, read on the forward strand.
AAAAAGCCTTAACGTAATAACTTCACACAGAAATGGACGTAGCAAAAACCAATTTAATTTAAACATGTCATGTACTCTTTTACATGTGTGTGTTCTATGACAGTCCTAGGCAGTTTATTGTAGTGTACTGCAGACTAAACTGGTTAATCTGCAGTACCGTGGTACGGTTGACATTAAAGGACTATGTTAGGCTGGTGCACAGCAGGCTGTGGTGTCCAGGGTCACTTATAAGTTATATCAAGGGTATATTTAATTGAAGCTGAGGATGCTTCACCTATTATACCAGATTTATATTATCTACAGGTTGGGAAACAACAATGACAGCTCAGTAAACCTCAGATTTCAGGCTTGGGTGATCACAGACTATGAGCATTAAAAATACAAATGATTATACAACTTACTGCAAAGTAATTCTTTGACAAATCATAGGGCCCTCCACCAGACAAATCTTAGTTTAGCCTCTGCTTATAAGCCCAATATGAACATAATGAAGTGAGAAACAGACTATTTATCTCTTCACCTTGACCCTTCACCTTGATGCCCTGGTTTTCTGCAGACTCGGCAGCGGCTGATGATGCTTTCTAGGAAAGGTCCCTTCACTGTCTGAGGTATGGGTTTACTGTAGGAGAACAACATACAGAGACAATAATAATTACAGATAACTTAACAAATTAAATTTGATACAAGTTGCCAAATCACAAGACAGCACTGTTCTGAGTTGGGAAGCCTCTAAACAGCATTGGACAAAAGAGTAATGAAAGATGAACGATTCCTTGAATATTTAACTGAAAACTACAGAACTATGTCTCCTTAAACAGAGAAGTGAACAGTTCACCCGAACATGTTGTTGGGGTCGAGGGAGGCCAGCCAGTAGCTATAGGAATCAGGATAGTAGTTACACGTCCCCCTGCCGTGACACTCTATAAAGGGCACTTGGCGGAAATTTTCCAGACATGAGCCAGGAGAAATCAGGGGCTGCGAGGATCCCTCTGCTCCAGCACCTGTTTGCTGTAACAGACAGTAAGAACAGAATCACTTAGAGAAACAAGATCTCTGAATTCAAATTTTAAAAATAGTAAAAATGAACAAAACACTGATTTCTTTACCATGATGAAAGAGTACCCAGTCCACAGTGATTCCCAACCTCTAGGACATTCTGGTATGAGAGTCCTCTGACTGTGGATGGCTATGACATTGGAGGTGGTTTCACACACTGAGCACCTAAACAGGTATCCATATTATTTTATTCCACATAAGGTTAGAGGGTAGATATAGGTGGCAATTTTAGTTAATGGTAATCACACTAAATACACAATGTTATCCCACCTGCTAATGTAGGATTTCAGCATTTCTCCTGATATGGAAACCATGTTCATAGGCATGGGAGTTTCAGTGGACAACCAGTATGAATAGTCATTACGAGAAGCATAGCGGCAGGCATTTTCAGTGTCACAGAACAGAAAAGGCATTGTAGAGAAACGAGGCAGACAGCTCCCCGTGGTGCCTGAGAGACAGTTTAAAACACTGGTAAATATGCAGATTTTATTTATTTTTTAATGATGCAAAGATGCATCTTATATATGCACATACAACTTCTGGGTGTGGTGTTTTCCATGCTCTTACCAAGGTCCTGCCCATGAGCTCTTTTATATCCATTGATAAAGAGGAAAGAGTAACCACTGTAGATGAAGCTAGTGCCATGAGGACATTCAGGGGGGTGGATGCTCTGACTGTGCCTGACTATCAGGAAACTGTCAGCATAACTTGGACCGGTTCTGCCGGGCAAACCTGCAGGACCCTTATGACCTGGAGTTCCAGGTCTGCCATTGGGACCTGCAGATTGAAGAACATAATATGCAATGAAATAATATCACGTGGGCAGTTTTGTTCAAGGATATTTTTGGAATCTGTTGGGGGATGTTCTATAGTCACTACTACCTGCCACTAATGCACTGAGGACCTGTTTTAATGTGCACTGGCAGATAACTTCATTCAGAGGGCATTATTATTTTTTCCTTATTTTTTTCTTTTTTCTTATTCACACAATGTAATGCACAACTGTGAAGCAGGAGCGCTGCCAATACCTGAACTTTTATTGTTTTTCAGGTGTGATGTGTCCAGCTATTTGAAAGGCAATTCCAATCATTTGAACACATTTAACACTTCACATTCTACTGAAATACTTGGAAAATGACATTTTCAAGTGTTTTTTTATATTCTAATGTGTAATTGGAATATACACAAAAACACATTTTAACCCAAACATTTTGCCACATGTACACACGTATTTTTGTAAATGGAGATTTTCCATTTTTGTTTTAAAAAAAAATCCTATCCATATGTAAACGCAAAAAACAAAGTCAAATGCTGTCAAGCACGTGCCAGAGCAACAGGTGGCAATATAATCCTAACTGCATAGAAGTCTTGGCCAATCAGAAGTCTAGAAGCCTGGGAGGAAAAGAGTAAATAAAGATGAATGGCGCATAAAAGCAGTCTTTCTAAATGGTCGGATAATAACTGCAGATAGTAAGATTAACAGCAACAGTATTTTGTCTATATCTGCCATTGTAGAGATTCATCTCATGTAAACAATAACATGGCGCACAGCGTGACGTCAAAAAAGGCGCACACCTTTGATGTTGCACGACTAAATCTCAATTTTCCTTGTCCACATGTATACGCAAAAACTGGAGTTTTCAAAAATCTCCACCATAGTGATCCAAAACACTGTTTATGTGTGGATGAAAGGTCAAAACGCATAGAAAAAGCTGTGTTTTCAGAAATACCCGTATACGTGTGGACGTAGTCTTAAACACACCTGGCAGCCCTGCTCTTCCTTTATCTCCTTTGTAGCCTGTAAATCCAGGCAGACCAGGTGGGCTGAAACCCTGCATTCCTTTGATACCATGCTGGCCTGGAAAAGAAGTGTTCAATAGCAAAATTTATAATTCGAATATCACATATTACACAGGGAAAGGTAATACATGCAACAAGGATTAACTCTAAAAGTATTAACCTGGTGGGCCTGGAGGTCCTGGTGGACCAGTTCTTCCTGGAGGTCCGCATGTGCCACGGGCACCAGGAGAGCCTTGAGCTCCTGGTTCATGTATTACTTTTCTAAATGTTGCCTCACCTTTACGCCCTTTAGGTACACAGAAGGAGCAATTAGAAAGCTATTCCCCAGATATATGTAATGCTTAGCTTATCAAGTATTGACTCACCTGGTGGTCCAGGAATACCTTGGACCCCTGGCTGACCAGGAGGGCCAGGGATGTACCCAGGCTCTCCAATTTTACCTAAAGAAAAAAAATTAATGGGATTATCTCTTTGTATTGCTGCATGGATTCCAGCATGATGATGATGTGCGTTTCAAATGTATTGTGAGAAACTTGCTGAAGACTTTGTTACTCTTCAACATAGATTACCAGCAGGTCCTGGGAATCCTGGAAGACCTGGGTCACCTCTTACCCCTGGGCCTCCAGGTCTGCCTATTGCACCCTGAGGGGGCAAATGGAAATAGAAAGATCAGACTCTAATTATTGCAGTTAGAGTTTGAAGACCTGCCATTCTATACAAAACATTAGTTTTAGTACGGTGTGAAGAATGCTACAGAAAGGCTTGATGAAAGATTACCTCAACTGTAAAATACATCTTTTGCTATGAACTCTCCATTTTAATCAAAAACTCATGTCTACTTTCTCTAGGCATTTGTCAGAGGTAAATTACTGTAAAAACGTACAGGTGGTCCTTGTGGGCCTGGATCTCCTGGTTCCCCTAGATTACCCTGGCTTCCTGGAAGACCTGGGTCCCCTCTGTCTCCTTTTAACCCAGGCACTGCTGTACCTGGAGGACCAGGTGGGCCAGGGTAGCCTACATTGAGATTAGAAAGGCACTGATTATGGAGATAAAAGTAACTGAGGATGAGTGGCCTAGTGAAATAGGCATGCAAGAACTTCCATACAGTGACCAAATTACACAAACTGAAATCATCATCTGGACCTACAACTTATCGAGTAGATTCTAACCTTTCCTCCCAGGATATCCAGGTTCGCCAGGGTCTCCTCTATACCCAGGAAGACATGCGCCTTCTCTTCCAGGTGACCCTCTTGGGCCAAGGATGCCTTGTGGACCTGGAATTCCTTTGTCTCCTGTTAGTCCATGAATCCCTGTAACAGACAACCCAGGGAGGCCAGGATTTCCAGGAGGACCTACAGAGTGGAAAGAACAATTAGTCTAAATCAGTAAGGAATTATTTTAGTAGTGATGCATAATTTAATGTAATGGAACAGGCCTTTAGTATATTTTATTGTTTGATATTACATATAAATACATCAACTGATGAGTGCTTTGTTTGTTGCTATATGTATCGCTCATTATTTAACTTCCAGCATGCGGATTATACTGTAAGTACATCAGGTCTCTGGGTGTGGTTGAATGTATTCAGTGTTTTTCCAAGATTATCTAAAATAAGAAAGAAAAGAAAAGAAAAAAACCAAACAAATCCCAAAACGAAACACTGGACCCTCGCCCTCCTGCATAACCCCCACTCCCCAGCTCCTTTAGAGGGTAATGTGACTGGTATGTGACTCACCTGGCTGACCAGGGTCACCACGCTTCCCAGGACTCCCTTCTATCAAGACTGCAGAAGAGCGATATAAGAACAGATGAATTTGCCTGCGCCATTCAGGGGTACCATTAGCTATGAAAGAGATAGCTATTCTACAGGCCTTTTTAATTTTAGACAAAAGAAAAAAACATACATAAATACATAATTACATAGGATTATACATGACCTCAAAGAACCATACAAACATTTTTTATGCAGTATTTGGCTTACTAGTCTCTCCTTTCTGCCCGGGTGGGCCAGGAATCCCATCCAAGCCCTGGCTGCCTTTCGGACCTGGAAGTCCTCTATTTCCTGTTAGACCCACATTACCTGAGGCAAACACGTTTTAAAAAGTACACTCGATTAAACTTAAAGTATAAATAAAAAGCGAAAGTACTATTTGATCATTTCGAATTGATCCTGGAATGAGACAATGGGTTGCACTTCAAAAATATGTGGTGAAAAAAGTTTCTTCATATAGTTGCAATTAAAAGGACTTTGCCTTGTGGTCCATTAGGTCCGCGTTGCCCTTTGCTACCTGGAGGGCCATCTGACCCTTCTGGCCCTTGAGACCCTGAGGGACCTGAGACAGAAGGAGTGAACAGAGAGAGTTGGGTAGAGAGGTAGAGTGTTAAAGCTGTCTAATATTTTATCAGTTGTACAAACCATTTAGTCCAGTAGGTCCTGGGTCTCCCTTGAGTCCAAAAATTCCTGGTAAACCCTCTGTTCCTGCAATTCCAGGTTGTCCTTTTTGACCCTTCATCAAATTAGTATTAGTCAATCCCTGTTCACCCTGAGGACACGAAGGAAATTGTTAAGTCTAATTGTTGAATGTTGCCATTGTGTTTCTTAAATTTGTACAGTCTTAGTTTAAGCAGTAGGATCAAAGCCATTCCTTTGATCCTGACCACCTCTCCAGCCACTCTGTGCTGGGGGAGGTTTTATTGTAGATACATCCTAACTTGAAGATCTGTTTGATGTTTGGTAGAGCTTCCTACCCTTTGTATGGTTTCACTGTGTTATCTTTGGTAAACCATACATTGGGTGTGGGGGAAGACTACCCTCTTTATGACCAAGGATGTTGTTCCTGCTTTTAGGTTTTATGACCCTTTGATCAAACACACACACACACACACACACATTCTCACATAACACCCACACACACACACTTACATACAGTGCCTTGTCTTTGTAACCAAAGGGGGTTGCAAGGGGAGGTGTTTTGTAAACTATTGTTTGAAGTTTGTCAATAAAAGGCGGCGAGAGGAGGCCACCAGCGTGGTCATTTCAACGTGCTGGTCACAGACGAGAGGCCTCCCTTGCGCAAGAAATCGATCGAACACTGTTGCCTTGCTTTTCTTTCATGGGAATAAGTCCTGGATACAGCGGGGTCTGAGTTTAGACCCAACATTTTTTTGGTCCTTCGGAGCCGGAGCCTAACACATTGCATCCACCGAGGAGAGGGAGAGGACGCCACCGCAACGTCTGGGATGATTGACGTAAAGCCCTGGTGTTTTTGGCTTGCCACCAGGCCGGGAAGTTTGCGCCTGACCTCCCCTCGGGATGGATGACGATTGACGGGATCCAGAGACTCTTCCCATGAACGTAAACAAACAGTGAGTACAGAAGGCCTTAGAGAGCGTCTCTATAACCGCGTGAATGAATGTGGGATCCTAGAAACGCGTCACCGTGATTCTGCGTGAAACGTTGGAGTCCCGGGGAGCGCTGGTCACGAGAGCGCACGTGGACCCAAAACAATAGAGAGCGGCTACGGGCTGTGCGTTAAACGTGAGTCCGGGAGCGCGCTAGCCGCGTGAGAGAGACGCAGGCTTCTCCGCCGTTTGGGGCGTAGAGAGTTCTCCGCCATTTGGGGCGTGGAGAGAACCTAGGTTCAGAGTCCGGAATCTCCGCCATTTGGGGCGTTGGAGAGTGTCCGAAGGTTGAATTCTCCGCCATATGGGCGTTTGAGAGTTTTCAACAGAGAGCGCTAGCTGTGCGTGCAAACGCAAGCGATAGGCCTATGTTGTGTGTGTGCGGGCCAGACGTGGTCTGCGTGAGTGTGGCTGATTGTTGTCTTGTAATGGAGAATAAAATGTGTAAGTCTGCCTTAGAAGGAGATGTAAAATTTATGCAGAAAGTTTTACCAGGCAGCACGCAGTATGTAGGTTGTTGGTATAAGAAATGTGGATTTGAAGGGACATTAGTGGAAGTTAAGTGTAAAATGCTGGTAGAAAGAATATCTGTAAGTGTAGCAGGTAAAACAGGTAAAGCGAAGCAGAGGAAGGAATTGCAGTTAGCAGTTGCTAAGTTGTGGCTGGAGCAGGCTCAGAGGAGGAGAGAAGCAAGAATGTTAAAAGAGCAATATTGCAAGAAGTAGTTGTGAAACCTGAGGATGAAACTACAGCTCAATCCACTGCAACTACTCTAGAACAACACCGTAGAAAAGCATTAGGAAGAGCAAGAATGTTAGCAGAAAGTAGAGTCAGAGAAGAGCGTGAGAGAGCAGAGGCAGAAGTGGAGGAGAGATTAAAGGCATATTAGGAGCAGCATTGAGTCCAAGACAGACTTGGCAGGGTAGGAAACAGAAAGTAAAGTTAGTGAACACAAACGTTACAACTACATATCCATCCCTGACACAACACAAAAAAAAAACAAAAAAAAAAAACAAAACATATGGTGTTTCTGTAACAGAGTGTGAAGATGAAGAAAGTTTTTCTCCTGATCAATTCCATGAGTGTGAGAGTGTCTGACGTCATGGTGTGTGTGAAAGGTATCCAGCTGGGGCAGACGTGATTCTGCATGTCACCTGCCCAGTGGACAAAAAGAAATAAAATAGTTGTGTGGATGAATGATAGCACGAAGAGTGTTTGGTGTTTCTCAGTCTGAAACAGCTGTAATGCTATTTTCTGTTTTGGAGAAAAGTACAGTTAAAGAAAAAAAACAGAGAGATGTGTGTTGTTTTAAGCAGTGATGAGAATAATGGAAGTGTGGTGAGAGATGAACACAAAAACATACTGAAAATGCATTAACCATACTAACCCTACATGCATATACACATACAATGATACTCATGAGACCAGACAGCATCTTAAGCATGAGATTCTGTTTGTCATCTTGTCCAAGTCACTATTAAGATGAAAGTGATACATAGACTAGTGGACTGAATATTATAGGAGGACAGATGGTTGCATCATAGAGGAGGAAACAGAATGCTGATGAGAGGTCTTAAATGAGTGAGTTGAGTGAGCTGATTGTGAGTTTCTGGTGTGTGAAGAAGTTTTACCATGGCACACATTTAGTTACATGAGAACTAAAACTTATTATGTGCTAAGACAACAGGGTTATGCTGTATGTTGTGTGTATGGCTGATTGGATGAATGTTTGAGATTAAACTGGCTGTTTGATTTGTCTTTTGTTACGATTTATCCCCCTGGCATGAAGAACACGTGTCATGATTTAAACAAGGCCTATCTTTCCTTTATTTTCTTTGATTTCTTTTATTTTCTTTCTTTTATTTTGTTACTTTCATGGTGCACTGAAAGTTTTGTTTGATGATCTCTGTTTGAGCAGATCTGCACGATTAGAACCGAAGCGTCGTCGAGAAAACTGTTGCAAAGTGAGCTTCCCCAAAATTAAAATGGGCTCTTATTTGGGACAATCAGGAAACAAGTTCCTGTCCAAAAGGATTCAACGAGGAAATCCAGTCTAAATTATTTTTCTTTTTGAAATGACGTTGTTTTGCTGAGCGTGGAAACGAATGCGACGATAATTTCCACAATTAGCAAAAGAAGGAATCACTGAGTGAATGAGTAAGAATTTTAAAATAAATGGGGAACTGACTGACTGACTTAACACCATTGTGTGAAGTCAACCCCCACTTGACAAAGGTGTGGATGTATCTCTGTGTGTGTCTCTGTTACAGGAGCAGAAAGATGATAGCAACATCTGAGGTTGCGTGATGATTTAACCTTTTAAATGCCATTTTTATGTTTGTGAATCTATCAGAGGTGTGTTATTCATGGGCTTGTGGTACTCACAGAAGTTACTGTGAGAAAGTGTGTACACACCTGCGCAGCGCTAACATTTGCATTTTTTCTTACAGCATTGCAGTTTTTCATGTGATTTGATGATGTGGTTTTTAGCAGAACAACTGGTGGATGTTTGTTTCTTTATTTCAGGTTTTGTTTTCTTTAAGAGTGCATGTAGCATTCAGCAGAAGTGGACAAGGGACATGAGTAAAACAAATAAGAGATTACGATATTTATGGAATAGTTTATTATGGGCTCATTTGCTGGCCACTTTTGGACCCATAATAATATATGAGTGGAGTGACTTTGCTTAAGGGAAGTCACCGATTACATTAATGTTAACTGAGCACATGGGATGATCCATGTTTGAGGCGAATTATGGTAATGATAGTGATTTAATGATTTGAGAAAACCTGCACATGACACTTGTCTCGCCCGTGCTGAATGCGTATTACTTTTTTGATATAATTGTTTATAAGTGTGAAGTTTGATTTTACTTCAAGATCTTGTTTTCCAGGCCATGATGGTGAGTATGCAGGCTCCTGGTGGAGCCAGTTTTTAAGACAGGGATCCAGGTTTGGTGAGTTGACGCATGAGAAGTGTCCATGCGTCAAGAGGTGGGGTCCAGAATTAATATTAAACAATGTTTACTATTATTGTTGCAGTGATTTGTGTGATTAGCTGTTTATTTACAAGTATTAAACCTATGCAAGTGGTGCATCCATGTTCAGATGAGGCTTTGATGGCCTATAAGTGAAGTTCACTGATTATAATGTGGAATGACGTTGAGATGTTAAATAATTTGGAACAAATTATGGGAAAAAGTAGAAGTTTAATGAGTTTAGAATAAACCTGCAATGATACTTGTCTCTGTGATGCTGAATACTTTATTACTCTTATGATCTACAGTTGGTTGCAAATGTGAAGTTGTTTAAATTTAAGACTTTGTCTTCTGTGATACAGGAGCTGGGAGTTAAACAAGCTGAACATTTAAGTGCTGATTAATGTTCTTACACAGGGTTACAGCTTGGAGTGAAGCTGCTCCAAGGGACAAACCCTGGAGATTGTTTTAGGGAGACTGTGCAACACTCTTGTACATGTCTCATTGGGGAGTTGACACATGGCGAAAGCCGTGTGGCGAGAGGAGTGTCATTTTTTCAATTTGTAGATGTCGTGAGATGCCATGATGAGAAGGAGTGACTGAGAGGATCGCCCACAAAATGGAACCTGAGGGAGCGTGCCAAGCTCCAAAAAGTGACAGCGCAGAGGAGGTCCAGCGATGGACTTGTGGTTCTGTGAACAGCACAAATGCAAGGTGACTGTAAAATAACTAACAGCACTTTTTCCACAAGTGAAGCCAGTAACTTACTATCCTAAAAGATTAGCTCTAGTTGCTCGTGCTTTACCTCCATGCGTGAGACCAGTATGTGCAGCAGCTTAAGCTGTACAATGTTTCAATAGTTTATTTCACCCTTTGACACTGTTAGTTCCACACGAGGTAGATGTTTACTACTGCAGACTAAACTTACATTTCTGTCACCTACAAGACACTTGTCTTTAATGTTACTGTTACTCTCACAACCACACATATTACCATAAAGTGGTGCAGAATTCTGAATCTGTCCAACCCTTTTTGCCAACGGAGGAGGGCACTTCTCATGAGTGTAGAGAGCGCGAGGAGAAGACGTGTAAGCTGAGGGATGACTTAATAGATGTGCCACTCGTTGAGGGAAAGGTTTGGTTTGTTGATGATTTGAGTTTTACAACAGCAGAGGGACAGACTAGAACACGTTTTACTGTAGCTGACAGTGAGAGAGAGTTATCTATGTAGGACAACTAGCATGTTTCATGTTTGCTTGAGCAGCAGAGATGCTAGCTTTAACGGAAGCGTGTAAAGCTGTAGAGAGACAATATACACTGATAGGTAGTATACATTTGCTACTGTACATTTCTTTGTAGTGCAGTGAGTGAGACGAGGTGTGACAACCTCTACAGGGAAACCTGCAGAACACACCAAACTCTTGCAAATTCTGCTGGATGCAGCGTTATTAACCAGTGGAATTGCCGTTTGTAAATGTGCAGCACACATGTGAGGGAAAGATCCGGTTGCATTAGGGGAAGTTTTTGCAGATAAGATCGCAAAAGAGGCAGCTTTAGTTAAACATGGTGTTAACCTTTTATCAGTACAGCATTAGCAGACATGCAGGCCCACTCACCTACTGCAGGACAATAGTTGTGACTTACAGAGGGAGCAAGCTTGCAGGATGATTTTTTATCTGTGTGATAAACCAGTACTGCCTAATAATTTGTATAAGACTGCTGCTATTTTGAGCCATTGGCTATGCCATGTCTCAAACAGGAGGGAGATGAGCAGTCGTTATACTCACTCTAGGATTATTAAATACTTTAAAAAAAAAACTTTTGCAGACAGTAAAGTTAAGATTTAGGAAGACAGGCAGGACATGGTTAGACTGTATAGAATAAGTACATGAGGATTACTCCAACAGAGAATGGTCTGACTCTTTGAGATTACACATGTTAGAGCATTTAGAGTTCCAGTCTTCTGTAGTGATGATAGAAAAGCAGAAGAGAGAGCATATTAGCAGATTAGATGCTTGAAAATGTTTAAAAGTAAAGTAGTCATGAGAACAAATGATCTGCCAGATGATTCTGTTTCTTCGCAGGAGCAGAGCCTGAAGTCTGGAGATTGGATGATGATAAGGCCATGGAGAGGAAGTGCTGGTCCAGTCCATGGTGGGAAGGTCCATATCGGATGCTGCTGACGACGACCACAGCAGTGAAGATTGCTGGAAGGAACACTTGGATACATCAAGCGCACTGCAAGAAGGTGACACACATCCAGGCCAGCTCGGAGTAAGTGGCAGGAAGACCGGGAACAAAGGGGGGGAAAGCCTCCAGGGCCCCTCGTCTCAATCCGGTGAAGAAACCAACTGAGCCACAGGTACTCATCAGAATGGCTGGGAATGTGCTGTGCATCTTCTTGTGCCTGTGGACCCTGAGTGGGATGACAGGGAGCGCACTGGGACAGAGCGAACCACACCAGGTACCCGCATGGGTTTTCAACCAACTACTGGTGGCAGTTTAAGAACACAACCGGATAGCATCACTTGGAGCGAGACAGTTTGTTTGGTTGCTTTAGCAACACATCCAGGAACACTGCCAACTTTTCAACTTTCCAATTCCTCATAACCTGAATGGAAGGTTGATTCACCAGTAGCTGGGAAGGTGAACTGCTCTGGTGAGACAGACCTGCTCGTCTGACTCAAAGAATATGACTTGTTGCAGGACATTATACAGTTAAACGAACTGGAAACAGGCCAATTGCCTATGTGTACGAAGGACAATGGATTAGCCCAAGTTGGAGATTAACCATGGAACATGGTAACATCACTTATTCTTTTGTCTTCTGCAAGAAGGATGTAAACAGAGAAGCCTTTTGTCTACATTTACATCATGAACACTTGAGGTTTTGAGCCAAGAAGATCAAAACAGCTGGATCCAATTTCCTTTACAAAGCTTTTTCTGTGGTGACAACAGGACAGGAGAAGAGTTGTAAATGCAGATAATTCACAAGTTGACTCTAACCCCCACAGGATGCCTACAGTGAGAAGATTTGGGGGGTTGATAGGAGTCAATAAATAAGGGTGTTGACTTGCTGCAGCTTTGAAGTTAGCTGAGAGCCATATGGACAAACAATAAAGTCAACTGATGCGTTTAAATACCTATGTCTGTATACAGTTGGATTGTAGTGACATATGATTTTTGAGAATGATGATTCTTCTTGTTTGACCTTTGACATTCAGTTGTGTACTTGAAGAAATACATAATGAATTGCACGACAGGAGTAGATCCGCCACAAGACTGGATAGCTTGGTTACTGTCTGGTCCTTGGTGGCATCTTCTTTTGAAAATATTAATTCCTGTTTTTGAACTGTTGATACTGATTTGCTTATGTATAGGATGTAGTTTACTGTGCATGAATGAAATCTACACTGACACTGTCTAAACAAAGGGTGCATAAGTTGAAATTTAAGTATGCAATGACAAAAAGGAGGGAAATGTTAAGTCTAATTGTTGAATGTTGCCATTGTGTTTCTTAAATTTGTACAGTCTTAGTTTAAGCAGTAGGATCAAAGCCATTCCTTTGATCCTGACCACCTCTCCAGCCACTCTGTGCTGGGGGAGGTTTTATTGTAGATACATCCTAACTTGAAGATCTGTTTGATGTTTGGTAGAGCTTCCTACCCTTTGTATGGTTTCACTGTGTTATCTTTGGTAAACCATACATTGGGTGTGGGGGAAGACTACCCTCTTTATGACCAAGGATGTTGTTCCTGCTTTTAGGTTTTATGACCCTTTGATCAAACACACACACACACACACACACACACACACACACACACACACACACACACACACACACACACACACACACACACACACACATTCTCACATAACACCCACACACACACACTTACATACAGTGCCTTGTCTTTGTAACCAAAGGGGGTTGCAAGGGGAGGTGTTTTGTAAACTATTGTTTGAAGTTTGTCAATAAAAGGCGGCGAGAGGAGGCCACCAGCGTGGTCATTTCAACGTGCTGGTCACAGACGAGAGGCCTCCCTTGCGCAAGAAATCGATCGAACACTGTTGCCTTGCTTTTCTTTCATGGGAATAAGTCCTGGATACAGCGGGGTCTGAGTTTAGACCCAACAGAAATAATGAAAGAGGGATAAAGAACCTATTGATGAACACATTTGTTTCAAATAATATACACATTTGTATTTATTTACTGGAATCTTCTCTACTGCATCAGTGACATTTAAATTCTACCTTTTGGCCTGCTGGTCCAGGTGGCCCATATCCATTGTACTTTGGTTCCCCAGTAGCTCCTTTGAAACCAGTTTTACCCTGATCACCATCTCGCCCTGGTTTTCCCGGTATTCCTCGATCTCCTTTTATTCCCTTTGGCCCTGGCAGAATTAAATCACTAGTAACACTTTCTAATAACTATACTACCATCATATTTATAATAATGACGTTAACAAATAATTCAAATCAAATGTTATACTATTATTGAGATGTCTCTTAGAGCTCAAGGTTCTAATTCACAATAGTTTAAGGTGCATGCAGTAATATTCTAAAGCACAATGATTCAGTTCTTATTGTTAGTGTCAACATTCGATTCACAATCTGAAGGGGGCCCTAAACTGTAAAAAAAAAAAAAAAAATCAGTAAAAATACAATGCATTGTTCTGTATAGATGTGAACGGATTTTCTGTATTCATTATCCGCAGATGTGTTTCCGTACTTCTTAATTACTATTAATTACTATTACTATTAATGTACTATTAGTACATATTAAAGCTTATACATTTTTTGTTTTGTTTTTTTATTAAAATATGTTAAAACATTTTTAATTTGTTAAAATATTAAAAAAGTTTTTTTTTTTAAGCTTACATGTTTTTATTGAGAAATAATTGTTAATTTATTTGCTAAGTGATGTCTGCTGTGACCAGATGCTAACAGTTGCCTGTCTCAATACGAGTACTTGTGCATACCCGGGTTCTTGTGGACTCGTGATAAGTCATCAGTCAGAGAACAAGTACCAATTCAAAAGCTGTATCTCAAAACCTAGGCTGCATTTTTCGGAGGACCTGGCCTTTGCGATCTACGTGGGCCGGGTCCTTCGAAAACTGAGAAGGCTGGAAGTGAGCAGCTGTGAAATGGGACGGTCTAGCCTTCAGATTTGCGTCACCGCTGTCTCGGTGGAGTTTGATAAACTCAGCCGTCTGCTCCTTGCTATCTAAAATATAACAGTACACTGGAGTAAATTCTCGACCATCTCACACTTGTGTTTAATCAGTTTTCTGTTTGACGTTTATTCAGCTGGGTGAAAACCCCAGAGGAAAAGTTTTATCTAATCTAATCTAATCTAATGTCTTTAATCTCAGCCAAACCGATTTACTCAGGAACAAATAAAACACTGAAACAGCCAAACAATACAATTTTTTAAGTTACCTAAGTGACTTATATATCATGTTTAACCTGAGTAGCGGGGGGTTTAAAAAACAATGTGCCGGGAGTCCGCTGTTCTCGCCGGAAATTATGTGGGTTACAGCTGCTCCAAGACAGTAACAGTAACAGACTAATTAAACAATAAAATATGTTACAGATTTTACAAATTTAAGAAATAGCACTAGTATATACAAATCACTCAATTATAAATATCAAGAGTTAAAAGAGGTGATTATAAATAAATATCAAGAACATTGACAAGGATATTACAGAGTAGAAAAGAGTGTGTGCAAAAAAGATGTAACAATATTATTATCATTATTATTATTATTGTAACGGGCATGCAACTTGGAAGATGCTTGTAGTTTTCTCACTACATAAAAACTGCACACTGAAAAGGTCATTTATTAATCTTTTTTTATTAAAAGGATTTTAAAACATGAAGTTTTGTACATGTTAAATTTTTAAGTTTAAGGTTTTATTTTTTTCAGTAGTAGAAATCGTACAATAACAATACAATGGAGTTCTGAAAACACAATACAATAAATTATTCTGCACAGTGATCACTGAGCATTCATGAGCATGATAACCAAAATATTCTTAATTTTTCTTTATTTAACTTCAGCTTGAAGTAAAATGCAGTACTTACCTGGAGGCCCCCTCAGCCCTGCATCTCCTGGAGCTCCGGGATGTCCTTTAAACCCTGGTGATGTTAATAATCCATCCAACCCTGGATCACCTAGTGAGCCTGGGGACATACAGGCACACAGCATAAATACAGTTTGGCAGATTTACAAACGGAAATAATAACTAGTCACTGTGAATGTTTAGCTTATTTCAGACCTCTTGGTCCAGGATCCCCTGGTGCTCCCACTTTTCCTCTCCACCCTTTTGATCCATTCCTGCCAGGATCTCCACTTGGACCAGCCAGACCAGGGTTACCTTGTGCAATACAGTTAGTGTTAAAATATTATTACCATGTCCTACTCAATGCCCTGTCCTAATATAATGTGGATCATTTGTAAAAATAAATAAATAAAAAATAAATAAATTAATAAATAAAAAATCTCAGAAACATTAAAGACTGTAAAAGGACATTTTTTGAACAAGACTTTACTGGAAAGTGTACCTGGTGGACCAGGGTCCCCTGAGTTCGCAGTATAATTTTGTGGTGATGGAGCTCCTGGGGCACCTTTGGGACCTTGGTCTCCATTCATACCTGGGGGGCCTGGAGGACCTCTAGGCCCATCTGGGCCAGAGTCACCTGCAAATAGCCAAGGTAGCTCTAACTTCATCAGTTTTATATAAATCAGTTTTTCATAAATTACTGTCACAGAGGCAAAAACTATTATACTGTTTCAGATCTGACATGTTTGTGTATATTATATGCATTGTGTTTGTGTGCACGCGCACGTGTGTTTGTGTTGCATTTGTGTTTACCTCTTTGACCAGGTGGACCTACAATTCCAGGCAACCCATCTGGTCCATATCCTGATGGCAATCCATCTGGTCCAGGGTCTCCTCTGGGTCCTAACAAAAGTGAAGTTGAATATTTTGATAAAAATCAATACATTGTAAAAACTCATAAAGTAATTTTGGTCTTTTCAACATCACATTAAGTACTCACATACATGAAAAACCCAGATTTTTTAACTATTCCATATTGATGAATTTAAATATGAATGGTCTATCAGATAAGGAATACTGTACCTGGTTGACCAGGTAGGCCATTTTGTCCTTTGATTCCTTTTTGTCCATGATGTCCTTGTGAACCTGGTCTTGATGGCCCAGGGAACCCAGGTTCACCAGCAGGGCCAGGAAGACCAAACCCAGGCAAACCTTGATTTCCCTTCTCACCAGGAAAGCCATTAAGTCCTAAAAAGAAAAAAATAAATATATATATATATATATATACATATATACATACAGCTAAGATACTGCGCAGGACCCTCAAGCTCCCAGGCCTCTGGTAGAGGACCCGAGCTTGAAGGATAAACCGCCCGCAGGGCGTGCTGGGTGTTTTTTTTTTTGTTTTATATATGTGTGTGTGTGTGTGTGTGTGTGTGTGTGTGTGTGTGTGTATAAAGGTGAGGAGCAAAGGAAATTTAATATATAAAAATATTAGTGCTGTCAGCGTTAATCTCGTTAAAATGACGTTAACGCCATAACTGCACTAATTTTATATCCAGATTGGTATTACTAAGCTTTTACCTGTTTTTTTATCTGTCTGTAATGTTCTTTCAGGGCTAACACCAAATACACCACACAAGTCTAGCATAGACTAACCTTGAGGTCCTTCAGAACCAC
The DNA here is from genome assembly GCF_041146795.1 of Maylandia zebra. Classification (NCBI taxonomy): domain Eukaryota; kingdom Metazoa; phylum Chordata; class Actinopteri; order Cichliformes; family Cichlidae; genus Maylandia; species Maylandia zebra. The sequence continues at coordinate 19,822,798 of NC_135184.1, forward strand.
TTGGTCCTGGTTCTCCACTTGGCCCAGGCAAGCCTTTACATGATTCTTTGCTACCAGGTAGCCCTGGAAGCCCTTCAGAACCCTTTACTCCTGCACAAATCAATAACACAATCAATGTAGCAAACAGATCAATATTGTTGCAAGTTTGTGCTTTATTATGTGCTTATGAAGAGTACAGTTTTGATTTTAGTCAATAGTCAGTTTAGTCATCAGTACCCTTTTCTCCTGGAAAACCAGGACTGCCAGTTAGCCCTGGATATCCAGGTAAGCCAGGATTCCCAGGATCACCTGCAGGCCCGGGATCTCCATCTTCACCTGGAAGCCCTGGGAAGCCTGGAGGCCCAGAGTGTCCAAGGTTGCTATCACCCTGTTATTAGAAAAATAGAGGACATAATGTATATGTTAGCATTCACTACTTAATCTGCTTCCAGAATTATATTGCAAGGTATAATGTTTGGTAGTGTTTGGTAATGTTCCAAGCCTTTGATTATGAAAAAAAGAATGCTGCATTTTCTCATTTCTTTGTCATTCCCTGATCTCCCTTCACAAAGAACTGACATAACATGAAGGAAGCAATCATTTGATTGGCCAGTTTTTAAAATCAAATACCTACACAATAATGTAAAAAATAATTTTTATTTATTTATTTTTTGCTTTTATGCCTTCCTGTAAAGACCAGTAAAGTGCAATAGAGTGTTTGCTATATGAAGATGTATGTTGTATCAACTTTGTTTCTAACCTTTGGTCCTGGAGGACCAGGAGGGCCTTCTTGGCCTGGCTGACCTGGGGAACCTCTACCTGGAGGGCCTGGGACACCTGGTTGGCCCTTGTCACCTGAAAAATACATACTTATCAGTAAACACATAAATCATCTATGTGACTAGTCCTCATTTCCTTTTGAGACAATCAAAGTAATCTCATATCTAGGAAATATTTTATGTGTTTGCAAATATGCAAATGTTTTCTGCATAAATTCACAGAACCTACCTTTCTGTCCTTGTTTCCCTGGCATTCCAGGAAATGACAACGGGCCACGTTCTCCTTTCTGGCCTGGTATACCTGGTGGTCCTAGATGACCTGGAGCCCCTGGATGACCTGACATTTGTTTTGGTGATATAAAATATGTTTCTCTTCTGCCATTGTTTTCCATCCATCCAATTATTCATCCACCTATTGAGTTATGCATCCATACAGCATATCCACATGCAGTACTTACCTGGGCTTCCAGGTGAACCTGGCCAACCCTTCAATCCAGGTGGGCCAGGAAGTCCTTTACTGTATATGACTCCAGGTTCCCCCTTTTCTCCTGCAATAAAGGAGAGATGTATGTTAGTATTTTACTATATTTAAGTTTTTATTAAATTTTACATTAATCAGTATATAATATAACCTGGAATTCCTGGCTGCCCTGGAAAGCCAGATACCCCATTATCTCCTTTCATTCCTGGAGGCCCAGCAGGTCCATAACCCACTAGCCCAGAGTAGCCGTCTGGTCCTGGTCTGCCTAAAGGGCCTGGTGGGCCTTGGACTCCACGGTCTCCCGTTTCACCAGAGAAGAAATACTATAGAGTGGCAGAATACTTGTTCTAGCTATGACTAAAAAAAAAATTTGTTTTGCTCCTGTACATGTTAAAACCTCTGAAGCATCAAATGTGACACCTGAGATGTGGAATTGCAGAAGGCAAAAAATGTCATGTAAAACTCAGATTTGTCAGCAATTTCTCACCGGATCCCCTGGAAGCCCTGGATTGCCTTTGCGACCTGGCAATCCTGGAAGTCCAGGTAAACCCGGATCCCCAGGCCTCCCAAGCTGTCCCTGGTCCCCTTTTTCTCCCTTTGGCCCAGGAGCACCAAAGGAATACGACTCTCCCTTCTCTCCTTTTCGACCTGGAAAACCTGCTTCACCAATTGGACCCTTTGGAAAAGAATTAATATTAAGTGTTTACATAGGTAAAGAAAAACAAACTTACAACAAAGCAAAAATTTCAAGACATGTTTTCTTACAGGTCTTCCTGGTAAGCCTTTAGGTCCTGGGAAACCAGGATCACCTTTATCACCTCGAGGCTGATTGAAGCCTGAGCGGCAGAAATAGTGCACATTCTAGTTTTAAATCTTATTTGCTTTCCATCACTACCAGTAAAAGTGCATTTGAATGCGCAACTCAGATAGAATAAAATTCATCTGTTATGCAGTGCTTGTTACCAGGCGGGCCAGTTTCACCCTGGGGACCTGGAGGTCCTGGGAATCCTGATCCAGTACACTCATAACAGGGATCCCCCTTTTGTCCTGTACAAAGAAACAAACATTTTTTAAAATCTCAATTATTGCACAATATTATTTTATATATGAGATTCAAAGGCCTTGATGACAACTGCACACAACACAGTAGTCTGCTAGTAAAAATAAGTCATAACAAGTTTGAAATAAATAATAAATACTAACTACAATGGTTTAAAAAATTAAAAAAGAAGGCTTTAAAAACAATCCAACCTTTCATTCCAAACACCCCATCGTATCCCATGAGTCCAGGCAATCCATTCACTCCTTTAATTCCTGGCAGACCCTTGGTAACTCTGTTAGCTACAAACGACAACAAACTTAGTGTCCTAATTACACTTTCAAAACATTTCCTCTAAATATCTGTATAATTATTGCAGTAGTATGTCATTAATATCCTTCACTATAGTCATTTAGCCTATATCTAAGAGTTTAAAAATCCATATCCACTCTGTTCAATGACTATCAGTGGTCCACAACATACATGCTACAATTCTATAAATAAAAAGCTAAACTTTCAAAGTTATTTGTTTATTTATTTGTTTTGTTAAGCATGATAGATATTGAACATTTAATTAGTTGTTGTTTTGTCTCTTCCACAGCATGTCTTTGTCCTGTCTTCATCCACTCACCCCCAACCGATTGTGACATGACATCTTGCAGTAGGTTTATTGTTAGCATTTGAAGTTATAGTATTTGGAGGATTTAGGGGAGAGCATTTTTGCATACTTCTGTCTTCAGGGATTCCAGGTGGGCCCTGATCTCCAGGAGGTCCTTGGTCACCAGGCTCTCCATCTGGACCCGGAGGTCCGATATAATCAGCCCCAGGCTCCCCAGAATCACCTTTTAGGCCTGGAAGGCCATTGGGACCACGTAGGCCATGCACATCAATTCCTAATCCTGTGCAGGGTAAAGTGAGAGGCCATGAGCAAGCTTTACAAAATAAGCTTAACATGTGGATGAAGGTACAAAGGATGTTATTCTCTTTCAAATTCTTTCTTCACACCTGGAGGTCCTCGTGGTCCAGGAAAGCCCACAATACCTGAGAAAAGAATAGCCACATGTGTTATTATTGTATGGGCAAGTCAGCTACAATAAAGCAAGGTTTTTTTTCATCGGCTCATGACTGGTGCAGGCTTTGACTTTAGGATTTGCTATTCTGTTGTATATCTTCTTCATTAGTTTGTATACTATAGAGTATTATGCACCCCGAGGCCCAGGAAGTCCAGGTGGGCCCTGATGACCAGGATCTCCCTTGTATCCTTTGATTGGCTCAGTCACATATGTCTGTAAACAAAATTGTATTGGACGTTTTAGAACAACAGGAAGTGATGGATTCAAATAAAATCCACAGAAATTCATTCTGTATCCATAACAAAGACTAATGTAGCATTTTTCTGACCATATAAGGACTGTAAAGTAGAAAACTGTCATAAACTCACATCTCCACTTGGGCCAGGCAGACCCCTATTTCCCTTTTCACCCTATTTAGAGGATACAAACAAAGTGTCATGCAAAATATTATTAGCCCTTCAAGAGATTTTTCTTTGGTACTATACCACCTTTACTGATTTGATTTAGTACTTTAATGTATAAATGCACATTTTAAAGAATTTAAAGAATCTGAATAATTAGTAAGAAGAAAGGACAACTGACCGGCACTCCTGGCACTCCTGGATATCCTGGATCCCCTCTGGGGCCAGGTCTTCCCTAAACAGAAATATGTTGTATTCAACAGTTGTATTGTTGTATTCAATATATATATTCAATATCTATCTATCTATCTATCTATCTATCTATCTATCTATCTATCTATCTATCTATCTATCTATCTATCTATCTATCTATCTATCTATCTATCTATCTATCGTACTGTTTTTAAGCATAACAAAACAGTACCACAAATCCATGTGGTCCAGGATCACCATCCTTGCCTGGCTTACCCTGTAAGGACAAATAAGGATAAGCATGAAGAGTCATATAAGGTTGAGTTTTTCAGGATGAAGTACATGTTTTTATTTATCTTCTCATAGATTTTTTACTTAGGTCTCAAAAATACAGTTTTTAGACTGTAAAATGCCAAATGTTTGTGATCTTCATGTAAATCTTCATGTTCCTCAAAAAATCGTTTGCCCTCTGCCACCTCTGGAGGGCGACCCCTTGCACCCCGCCCACAACTTGTTTGACCTGCTGACCTGTGATTGGCGCCTCAGGTTAATCAGGTCCCACACCTCCAGACTCACTAACAGCTTCTTTCTGTAGGGCTTTCAGACTTTTAACAAACACTATCCCCCCACACCCCATCCCTTCCTACCCACCTCACCAATCATGGCCTGAGTAACCCGCATCACTCAGGCCACTCACATATGGACTCTATACTCAGAACAAATCCTTTTGCACTGCTTCCAAGCACTTTGCCCTCCAATGTGTGCCTTTCTCTTGTTTTGTATATATTCCTCTCGACTGTCTTTTGTTTGCTATTTATTCCTGAAGTCTTTACTATTTATATATTTTTCACCCTGCACAGTTGCCGTGGAGCACCCATAATTTCATTGTACAATGATAATAAAGAGCTATTCTATTCTAAAATAAAAATAGGTAAAATAGGCCTTCAAATAAATATATAAAAATAAAAAAATTTCAAACAGAAATTCAATTCAAATTAAAAATTCTTATTCAAAGACACATATGTGGTCTTTGAAGCAGTGACTTCTAATATATATGAAATGAGAATGTGACCATATCAGGGTTGGAGCTTTTTGAGGACCCTTTTAAGCAATGCTGTGCCCCCCTCAGTCTGAAGACACACTAAAAATATGTAGAATGATCAGTTTCTTTGATTTAGAGACGCTGCTGTTGTCCCTGAACTGGGATGGCCTAAACAGAGAGCTTCAATGGGCTAATAATAAAACTATGCAACATAATTATGTTTGTTGTTGGTTGCTGCTGTCTTAGCAAAAATAATTTTGATGAAGTGATTACTATAATGTAGATAACCAATGACAGTCTTTTCTCTCGTCTTAAATGGCAAATCGCATTGAGTTTGATGTTGCATCACTGCCCTCTGCTGCTCATCCTCTTTTTCGTGCTATTCATACTGGTGCGGGTAACCCTTTGGTGCAAAGGGAAGGAATGAAAAAATAGGGGGATGTGTGAGAATTGTGGAATATCAGGCACAATAAATTGATTAACCAAATGCCATATGTTTGTACACAGTCAAATGGAAAAACTGAGTGGTAATGGGATGCTGTGTCTTACCTCTGGACCTGGTAATCCTCTGCCTCCTTTTGCGCCTTTACTATATTGTCCATAACCAGGTTCTCCCTGGAAACAGATTAAAATAAGGACAAGAATCAGAAAGTTTCTTTAAAATTAGTGAATGTATTCAGTCGTCTTGAATTTTAATTCTGTACTTACCGTTGAACCTTTGCAGCCCTTTTCTCCTATATCTCCCTTGTTTCCTTTTAACCCCTAAATAAGAATGAAAAAATAAAAACAACTGAAGTTATGTTCTGATAATTTCAATGACAATATTTCTGTATTAGAGTGGCAGGATGTGGAAAGAGCAGTTCAGGGACCAAATGTTTAGAATTGTATTTTTAAATTGTATTTATAAATATTATATCTGTATTTACTATGCTTCATTTGCTTTTAATTTTGCCTCATCCTTTTTGTAAGTTTGCTAGTTAATCATTTTAGAAAGGAATTGGAAATCTCATCTCTTTGGTCCCAAACACGGCAGCATGTTTTGACTACTTACCCAGTTGCTTTGAAATGCTTTGGGCAAAACAGTTCTGGTAATGCGCCTGTGATTTTTTCTCATAGTGTCACTATTCACACATTGGAAACATATGCCCTTCAAGATTATTTTTAAGTAATTTTTTTTCTTTGCCTTCTTTCATCTCTTCCCATTAGTAAACAAATGTTGTTTTTTTTGTTCTGTCGATTGAAATTAGCAGGTTAGTGCAGGTTACTGTTCAATCAGCCACTGCAAAAGTAGGAAAATATGCAGCCCAGTCACCGAAGAGTGAACAGTGTGACGTGAGAAATCCTTGGGTCATGTTCCAAAACTAGAAAGGCAATGATGATTTTGTCGAAGAGTATTACATGAAATTGTTCCTGTACCTCTAACACGAGACCCCCTGAGACAAGCTCCGTGATCCGACCTTTTGGTCCAGGTGGACCTGGTGGGCCTTGTCTCCCCTACAACATAAAAATTAAAATTACCCTCACTGAAAAAAACAAGACATAATATACACAACTGTCGGCATGAATTATGATACAATGCTGCCACAATAATAGTGAAAAAGAAACTACCTTAGGTCCTTGAGGTCCTGGGGCACCACTAATACCTTCCTGACCCTAAAATAAAAGTTTTGTTTTTCATAAACCAGAAAATTTTATTCATATTTGCTTTTATCAGGCAGTTCACGTGAATAGTTTTAGGGTGTGAATAACTCAAGACTCACAGCAGCTGTGGTTTTACTTTTTTGACAGACTCATTATCACAATACAAGCTTTCAAACCTGTACACACATACGCAAATTTAATTCTAACAGCATTACCTTTGGTCCTGGAGGCCCTCGACGTCCAGGAAAGCCCTGTTCATAAAGAACTTACACACTTAAGGTTAAACATCACACAAAAACATGTCATCCACAAAAATCTCAGAAAAAGCTTTGCTTACAACAGATCCCCTTGGTCCAGGTTCACCAGGTTGTCCTTTGTATCCAGGTAAACCTGGATCTCCCTAAAATTCAAGGAAACTTTGCTTTCAATATAAAATAAACATAACTGTTCAAAAATAAATATATGTGTGTCTGACTGACAGGATTTATTTATTAAGAGAGCAGTCTAAAATGTTACCGGCTGTCCATCCCTCCCAGGTGGTCCACGGGGCCCTGGTTGTGAACTGCCTTGTATCCAAGATTCACCCTATGAAAATGACGCTTCAAAAATGTAATAATACTTTATAGTTGCAGTTAATAAATCTTGTTAGTAACTGGCATCAACCTTTTTTTATCAACCTTGGTAATGTGTTGTGTACCCTAACCCAGACATAACCGCACATATTTCGAACTGGTTAAAAGTCAGTGCTTCCTCTGAAATCCCTCAACTCAGAATTTGTGTCAGAGCTTTGAGAATCCCCCTTTTTCCCCTGATGGCATGGATGCATGCTTTTTGCTCAGCCACCATCAAAGGAAATGTGATTTGAAGACTGGTAAATGTTGAATATCACAACACAGGAACACATATAGGGGTACACATATACATACATTGTATTTTCTGAAGCTTTTAGAGGGTCAGTTCTTTTAAACACTAGAATCACATTTTCTAGCATTCTTGTGCATTCAAATAAACATGAACAGTTCCCAGTAGTTCTTGCCCAAACAATTAGCTTTCTAATTGTAATATTTACATTGGTAAGGATAACTTTAACTAGCTAAGCTTCTTGAATGACAGCCATTGCTGAGCAATTCTGCAGACACATCTTTCACTGGTACAAAAAGAATTTAGCACAAGGCCATGAAGCAGCTTATCATTACCTTAGGTCCAGGCTGACCCGGTGGACCCTGTGGATGAAAAACAAATATTCAAACATTTATTTATCAATTGTTCATTTGGGTAATTTTAAATGATGATGCAATGAAATATGATACCAGAGTCACTGAGAAGTGTAGCAACACAGAATAAAAAAAAAGTTTTGTTTTGTTCTTACTGGCAGTCCATCAAGACCAGAGGTCCCATGTATACTGGGAGGTCCGTCTTCCCCCTTTTGGAAAGTAATGCGTTGAGAACATGCAGTGAAATTACAAACTCTTTAACCTATAATACATTTAAAAATGTGCTCTTTCAAATTAGAAGCCCCAATCCTAACCCTGAAAAAAGTTCAAAGCATTATAGGTCCACAGCTAATATGCAATATTTTCATACATCTGTTCCATTGCAGCCTGGGGCTCCCGGTGGGCCCGGAGGCCCCTGTAAGCCTGGGACACCCTATATAAAACACAACAGCCATGTATGAGGATCTGCAGGAATATGCATGTCTGTGATTCATACATTAGACTTGTATACACAACAAGACAACTCACTGGTAAGCCATGACTCCCAGCAAACCCCTCTTTGCCTTCGAGTCCCTGTAATGACAGAAGCAAAAATAGCTTTCATTTTTAACATACATGTAGGTGTTACTGACTGAAAGACAAACAGACATTTTTTTTTTTTACCGGATCGCCTTTTGGTCCTGCTGGTCCATCATGCCCAGTGTTTCCCTGTCATAGTAGGCAAACTTTTAATTAATCCCTATGGCATGGTATAGCAACACATACAGTCATGTAAAAAAAGAAAAGTTTCATTCGACTATGAAGTACAAGCACACCCTTACTGACTCCATAGTATTTATCAGGGTAAGTACACAAGTGCTGCTAAATCAAATTAACTTAAATTAAAACTTAAAAATTAAATTAACAAAAAGCACCTCTAAAAAGCAGCGATTCTGCAGTTTGCTGGTCTGGAGCATTTAAGTGCATATTAACACAGTGCTCCAACTGAATTTACCCCCGAATCCCACTGCACAGTGCTCAGAGAACATTTCTATGTGCAAACCTCAGTGAGCTAAAGCAACATGTTAGTTGGTGAGTGGGCCAAAATTCCTTCAAAGCAATGTGAGCAACTGATGAAGTCACACTGAAAATGATTTCTTCTTTCTTCAGGCTGTTAAATCATGTGGTGTCCTTGGTTACTTCGTTATTTATTTACTGAATTTCCCGGAGGAACCTACCCGAGGTTATACTACACCATTTCATGTTGATTTTTCCTTTCATTTAACAAGTTCAATTAAAAATGTGTAGGCATATAAGAAATTTTGAATTATATATCACATATAATAATATAAGATCTAATTTAGATTGACACTACAAACTGTGTTAATATGAGAAAACTTAATGAGAGTTTAAGTTTTACCTTTAGTCCCATCGGGCCAGTGGGACCATCTGGTCCAGGACGTCCTGGTGGCCCAGGGGAACCTGGATTTGCTGGAAATCCTTTGTCTCCCTGTGTGTGTAAATGTATGAATGAAAAGTAATAGGACACAGAAAGAAAGGACATAAGGTGGCAACCAGTAAACAAACAGCAGCTTCATTGGTATTGTCACTTTATAAGTAAATACATAGATGCTGTTTTGTGAATGCTTATGAAAATATTGCCAACTATAACTGGTATTGGTACATTTATCAGCTGTATGTGGTTAAAATGAGAGAAATTGTTATATTTATAACTGCAACAAACCTAGTGTGTAAACACACTGAAATATTTATCCATATCCTTCGTAAAGGATATATTTAGCCATACATCCATTTTCTTTTGTTTATTGATAAAACTGTACAGTCTACATAACAGTAAAAATGAAAACAATTTACTTCATCATTACATTTAGGGGGTAATGAATGACTAGAGAATTTTATATTTCTATGACGAATGTGTCTATTTGCATATATTCTAAGATGTGTTTCATAATTAAATTATTTGTTACTTTGAAAAATTATTTAATTAGTGGGGTGTACACCGTAGTCACGGGAAGTACAAATCTTGCTTTGAGAAAAAAAAAAGAATGAAAGTTTTGTGAAAAGAAGAAATAAGTAGCTGTAAACTGCAGGAGGATGAACTGAGTCTTTGACACAGACAGTGAATTAGACACTTACCCTGCTGCCTTTCACTCCATCACAGCGGCACCTTGATCTTCCGTTGCACACACACTAGAAGAAAGTTTACATTTTTTAATTTCTAATGCACAAAATAAAAAAAGCAAAATAGAATAAAAACAATTGTGTTTTTGACAAATTGTCAAATATTTGTAATGTAATGCTGCTTCCTCAAAGTCAGTTGTCCTACTGACTGTAAAGTATTTTCATTTTGCATAATCCTGCATATACTGCATTTAAAAAAAAAAAAGCATAAATAGGTGATTTCTCAGTTTTTTCACCGTAGCTTTGGTGTAAAATCTTTTTCCTTTTTTGTTGATTTTTGTTTTGATTTTGCAGGCTACAGGTCCTCAAGGCAGTTTTTAATCATACTTTTTTTTTGCTAGTATAGTGAGGGATATTCCTTGTACTTGGGGCAAATTTGTGGAGGATTACCACTTTTAAAGCAATTTGCCTTAATAACATCTCTGTGATGGGTTTGTAGCTTAAACCTATTCGCTGGAACGTTCAAGACAATTTAACTACACAGCAAAGCAAGACACGAGTAGGCAAAGTTCTTGATGTTTCTCGCAGGGGAGAGAAGTGGACAAACGCCGTTCCTTCGCTTGACCCCAGTTGCTCTTGTCCGCTCCCCCGTAACACTGCTCTTTTATTGAGGTTACATAGGTTCATTAACATATGACGTCTACATACACACAAAGAGTACCTTGCCTGTGCGTTGTGTAAGTATGTGTGTGTGTGCGTGACTTCCCTAAACCTGCTGGTCTGGAAGTCCAGCAGTTCATCTAAACAAAAGGCACGTAGACTAAAACAGACATAGATACGTTTATCCTACCACAAAACAATAAGAGAAGGTACGACCGTGTGAATGCCAGAACACTCTGGGAGGCACACAGAGTCTCCACAGACTACTAAAGATCAAACCTCTACCAACATGACATTGATTATAAAACTCTAAGCATATATGAGTAGATATTTCTAAGCATAAATGACAATCCACTATATAAACTTGACACTCTGCTGTGTTAATACCCTCCTGAGTCTCTATTGAACACGGTGGCCTTTAATTAGAAAGCTGCACACATATTTGCTTGTCAGCAGTGAAAAAGGTTTAGTGAAGCTAACAGACTTTAAAAAGTGGGGTAATAAAGTATAGAAAAAGAGTAATCTGCACAGTGTTGTTTGTAGTCTAAATATTAGGCCACCCTTGAGACAAAAGCAGCTTAGCAAGAACAGCTACAATGATAAAACCGTTATACCTAATTACTGGAAATTTATTACATTGGTCATTAAGCTATAATTAATTCAGTTTTTCAGCTTTTTTTTTCTTTTGCACATGAAACAACATCAAACTTTTCCATGACCTACCATAAAAAGGCCCACCAACATAGCACACTGAAGAGTGCTGTACACATTACCTAATGGAGTGCATCAGCAAACAGGCTGAAAAAAAAAGCATCACATTTCTTTGGAAGATGTTTAAAAAATGGTTTCAGGATGCTTTTTTCCAGTAAACAGTCATTAAGGTCCTCACAGAGTTACCAAAAAGAGAAAAAGAGAGTCCTATACGGCATTACTATTTAAGAAGTTACTGATCTACAGCTTTGAGAAAAATATTCAATGTCATTCTTGAACCTATATTATTTTAGAGGAAAAGAAAAACACTGTATTTAGATACAGAATTGAGTTGTTATGTGGTTTTCTCTCGAGCAATGTCGATTAATAAGTCAGTACAGCTCAACAACAAGCCCAGTCCATGCAGGGTGACATGAAGGAAAGCAACACAATTTTTTTAATCCAGAGTCAGCCACAAAAGAGACCATGTCCCATGTGTTTATATTTTAAAAAAGACAGTCAGTGCAGTGATGGATTATCAGTGCATGCAAAGCTTAATTTAAAACAGTCAATAAAACTAATAAGGAGAAATAAGAAGGATCTTACCTTTTTTCCATCAGTCATCACCAGCATTGCAGCCAACAAGATTATTGGAGTTATGAATGTTGGAGTTCCCATGGCTTTTCTTTCTGCATTTACATCAGTAGTTTGGGAATAACCACAGGCACTCCAGGGGGGATAGGTGTCTCCTTGAGTGCTCTCCTCTGTAACCAGCTTTCAAATTTCACTCATCTACCGCAGTGCTTTGGGTGATGTTACGTGACGGCAGTCCTCAATCAAGGTTTCCCCATCTGACTTTATGACTTTAGACAGTACAGCCCGGAGAAGTTGTTTAACTTGACCTTGAATAGAGAGGCGGTCTGAATTTTCTGTTGTGTTTATTCCCAGTCAAAACGCTTCTTCTCATCTCACTCTCACTGGTCCCTGCAGCGGACGTTTCTCACTTTGGTTTTTTACTGGCATGAGGACAGGAGATAAGATGGAATCTCAAGTTAGGGATTAAGCTACTTGGCTAGAGCTAAATGAACTTCATGAAAATCATTTTGGGCTCTGAATTTGGGTGAGTAGCAAATACTTGTTGTGCATAGTGGAACTAGTCTTTTAAAAATCCTTAATCAGTTGCATGCTCCCACTTTTTAAATGTCATAACTGCATGTTCTGTATCTTCTACCTTATCTCTCACTTTCATACAAAGTGCCCTTTGCCTAACAGGTGTTTTTGCTGTTTCATTCTTTTGTTTTAATCCACAGGTGGCAGCACTGAGGCCAGCAAGCAGCTGTGAAGTGGACTTGAGAGATGAAATCCTCGGTTACTCCTGCGACTTTGTTTGCTCTTTGGTACATCTCACTCCAATATTTTTAATAACTACAATATTTTTGCAGAACTCAATATGAGGCACATGTTAGCTTTTTGGTAAGAGTATTCAGATAATAATGCAAATTTTTATGACTGAATCAAAAAAATAGTCCTTAACCCTTGCTATCTTTAGATTCCACTCAGACCTCTTTGACTGAACGTAAGCTATGACACTCACATTAATAACTCTGTAAGTGTGTTTACCTGAAGACAGGCATTCTTCTGGCCTGTTTATTCAAATATGCAAACATCTGTATGCTTGTATACTAGAAGTAAAAAGAAGATCTGCTCTGAGGCAGGCACAGAGGCACATACTTTCACTTTCAAATACTAAGTGGACACCAAGGTGATAACAGTGAGTGGGAAAGATTTGCTCAGAACATATCAGACTAATAGATCAAACTCCATACAAGGGTCTCTCTCTTGGTCATTTACAGTTGTGTAATAGCATCCAGTAGGTGCTCAAAAAGAAAAGCGCTAACCTTTTAACACTCTTGTTTTCACAGGTGGATGCTTTCCCTCATCTTCTTTGTGCAGCAGCTCAAGGCAGTAAGAATTATTTTATAGACATTTATATTCATACTTAACATAACTATTATACATAGCATATCTACTCCGAGTTCTAGTACTATATTGCGAATAAATTATACATTGAGTAATGAATAGTAATGAATTTTAATTTAAGAAAATCACATTTCATTAATTTTTGTTGCCACATTTTTAAACATGTTAATTTTACTTTAAATATATTAGCATTAGCTTTAGATAGCTATCCCCATCCATTGCAGAGCTTAGTCCAACTACAGTGGCTCAGGTTTGAATGAATTCTTTCATTTAATTTGCTAAACACACTTGAATTACATTTTCCTTAATGCAGCCGGTGCTACTGCTACTGTTAGAGCAGCCAGGACTGTAGTTTTATGTTCCGTTTATCAGTGTAACATAAGCATAGCCCCGACTCTGCTGTTCAGTGAACTTAACATGTTATTGCTTATCACAATCTGTATGTCGCTATGCAAACAAACATACCAAACAGATAGACTCTTAAGTTAGGATTTGCTAAGTATTTCCCAGGGGAATCTCACTGCACCTGGAAGACTGTTCAGCTCCTTATCTGTTGATGTTGTTTATCCCTGGTACTTTATGTTAAGCCGCATACTATGGGCTTTTGCACACAAATACTTCAAAATGCTAAACTGGACGTGACAAATGTATTGGTTGAGTTCCTGTTTTGCCTATTTTTTGTCTATACACAGTATGTTTATAGTAGCTACTTAGAGAATACATCATAATAAAATAGAGAAAATGCAAATTATATATATATATATATATATATATATATATATATATATATATATATATATATATATATATATATATATATATATATATATATATATTTAAACAAATTTAAAATAAACAAATAAACTGATCAACTTCCAAGTATCACAATATTTTTCTGAACCAGGCAGCCAAGCTGAGCATTGGGCTTTCCTATACTTTTAACTCACTGACCAAAGTCAAAGCCTTTTATTTTAATTAATAATCATGGCTCAACTATTGTAGCAAGCAGAACAGGGCAGGTGGTTTTGTTGCCAAAAAAGTGTGCGAGTGGTAAAAAGACCATGTTGTTATCCAATAGTTTGTGTTTAATACTAAAAAATTACTAATAATAACTTTCACATTTGATATTCTCAAATGTCTCACTTTGTGTTTTCTTGCACAAAGAATTTAACTTTAATATTCACAGAGTTTTAATACTTAGCATTATTCACATATGACACCATTGGCAAGCAAACAGTTATAGCTGTGGTCAGAAGTTTACATATACTCATCATGGACATACATGGATGTCATTTTAATGATTTCTTTCACATTGCGCAAAGTGGATGGAACAATGAAACAAGAGGACTACTACTTGAAATGAATTTGAACACAAATAGGTCGTCCAACAAGAAAATGATCCTAGACATATCGAAAGGCTAACAAAAAGCTTCTAGAACCAGCTCTTTATCCTCTTGATGATATTCGAGTGTGCGTAGGTGTTTGCCAAACCACTCTACACATGTCTACATGTGTTTTGAAGACTTGGAGAAGGTATTCGACAATGCTCCTTGAGTAGCGCCCACTGTGGGGGGTGCTGCGGGAGTATTAGCTGTCTGGCTTGTTGCTATAGACCGTTCAATCCCTGTACAACTGCAACAGGAGCATGGTTCAGATTGCTGACAATGTTAGACTCTGCCAAAGCTGCCCTTTGTCACCGATTCTGTTCATAATTTTACTGGACAGAAATTCTAAGAGTAGACAGGTGATGGAAAACTTTAACTTTGGTGGTGTTTGTTGGCTAGAGGTGGCAGGGGCAGGGATAGCTCAGTAGGTAGCATGGTTGCCCCATGATTAGAAGGTCGGGGGTTCGAATCCACTCGACGGGAACCTGAGGGTCCCTTTTGCACTAGAGCAGTTTACACCTAAGTGTAACGTGGTGAGAATGACAGTTACCACCTCCACTTCAGAGGCTGGATGGAGCCTTAATGCTCAGTCTGTGCCAGGAAACCAGCCATTTTAAATGGACTCCACCAATTCTTCCATGAAGCGTGGTGAAATATTTGGACAGAATTATGGTAGAAACTTGTTGATGGCTATGAAAAGTGTCATGTCAAGGTATAACTCACCAAAGGACATTTATACCAAATATTAAATGGGGTATGTGTATATACAGGGAGTGCAGAATTATTAGGCAAGTTGTATTTTTGAGGAATAATTTTATTATTGAACAACAACCGTGTTCTCAATGAACCCAAAAAAGTCATTAATATCAAAGCTGAATGTTTTTGGAAGTAGTTTTTAGTTTGTTTTTAGTTTTAGCTATTTTAGGGGGATATCTGTGTGTGCAGGTGACTATTACTGTGCATAATTATTAGGCAACTTAACAAAAAACAAATATATACCCATTTCAATTATTTATTTTTACCAGTGAAACCAATATAACATCTCCACATTCACAAATATACATTTCTGACATTCAAAAACAAAACAAAAACAAATCAGCGACCAATATAGCCACCTTTCTTTGCAAGGACACTCAAAAGCCTGCCATCCATGGATTCTGTCAGTGTTTTGATCTGTTCCCCATCAACATTGCGTGCAGCAGCAACCACAGCCTCCCAGACACTGTTCAGAGAGGTGTACTGTTTTCCCTCCTTGTAAATCTCACATTTGATGATGGACCACAGGTTCTCAATGGGGTTCAGATCAGGTGAACAAGGAGGCCATGTCATTAGTTTTTCTTCTTTTATACCCTTTCTTGCCAGCCACGCTGTGGAGTACTTGGACGCGTGTGATGGAGCATTGTCCTGCATGAAAATCATGTTTTTCTTGAAGGATGCAGATTTCTTCCTGTACCACTGCTTGAAGAAGGTGTCTTCCAGAAACTGGCAGTAGGACTGGGAGTTGAGCTTGACTCCATCCTCAACCCGAAAAGGCCCCACAAGCTCATCTTTGATGATACCAGCCCAAACCAGTACTCCACCTCCACCTTGCTGGCGTCTGAGTCGGAGTGGAGCTCTCTGCCCTTTACCAATCCAGCCACGGGCCCATCCATCTGGCCCATCAAGACTCACTCTCATTTCATCAGTCCATAAAACCTTAGAAAAACCAGTCTTGAGATATTTCTTGGCCCAGTCTTGACGTTTCAGCTTGTGTGTCTTGTTCAGTGGTGGTCGTCTTTCAGCCTTTCTTACCTTGGCCATGTCTCTGAGTATTGCACCCCTTGTGCTTTTGGGCACTCCAGTGATGTTGCAGCTCTGAAATATGGCCAAACTGGTGGCAAGTGGCATCTTGGCAGCTGCACGCTTGACTTTTCTCAGTTCATGGGCAGTTATTTTGCGCCTTGGTTTTTCCACACGCTTCTTGCGACTCTGTTGACTATTTTGAACGAAACGCTTGATTGTTCGATGATCACGCTTCAGAAGCTTTGCAATTTTGAGACTGCTGCATCCCTCTGCAAGATATCTCACTATTTTTGACTTTTCTGAGCCTGTCAAGTCCTTCTTTTGACCCATTTTGCCAAAGGAAAGAAAGTTGCCTAATAATTATGCACACCTGATATAGGGTGTTGATGTCATTAGACCACACCCCTTCTCATTACAGAGATGCACATCACCTAATATGCTTAATTGGTAGTAGGCTTTCGAGCCTATACAGCTTGGAGTAAGACAACATGCATGAAGAGGATGATGTGGACAAAATACTCATTTGCCTAATAATTCTGCACTCCCTGTAATTGACTCTCTCTATATAATTCTGACCCTGTGTTAGTTAGACAAAATCCAAAATACATTAAATATTATGCATGTAATATTTATTTAAGACACAGCTCAAAACACATCTGTTTAAACTGGCTTATTCGCTTTAATGCTGATTTTATCTGTTGTCACGCTCTGTTTTGTAATTTTGACTTATTTTATGTATTTTATGACTATTGTTCCTTTTATTAATTGTGTTTTTTGTAAGGTGACCTTGGGTTTCTGAAAGGCGCCCTCAAATAAAATGTATTATTATTATTATTATTATTATTATTATTATTATTATACTACTTGTTTAAATATTTTCTGTAGCAATAGAAAAATTCCAGCGTTTTCTATTCCCACAAAGTGCATTTGGTTATTACACTGAACCCCACTGTCCTATTAAAAGTATAACTGACCGTTGCACTTCATTTTCTGAAAGTTGGGGCGCATCCCATGAAGTTTAGATCTAAAGCAGACAGGTTTATCAACAGATGTGCAGAAGGGTCTCACTAATTTTCACCAGTGTAAATATTTAGTGGCCTTAGAGAAAACATTACTAATGTTTTCAACACAGATATTTCTGCGGTGCAACACTCCCAGAAGACACACACACACTGATGTTTGAACTCAGTACAGGTTTTCAGTAGAATGTCAAGACAAAATAATTCTTATCAAGGTCATGTCTATTTAGCCATCAGTGTGAGAACACTGATATGTGCAAAGCTTTCTAATCTGCACTGTTCAGTCTCTATAGGAAACTATATTTTTTCTCAAGACTGAGAATCAGCAAATATAATCAGCCTGCTGTTCTCTTCTAATGCTTACGAGCACCTGTGTTTTGTTTGTTTTACTTTTCTTTTTTCAGGGAAACACTGAAGGCCCGTGTCAAGGTAGAGACTGCTCTGTATGTCGGTGTCTTCCTGCCAAAGGTGCACGGGTATGGACTGTTTCTCTTCACAACGTTATGAAATGGAACAGAAACTTAACTTGGTTTTTAAACTGAAAGGGTTTTTGTCTTCATTAGTCTGTCAGGACTGTTATGCAGGATGCTTTACTGTTGGGGTGGATTTAGCAAATCATTAGTTTCTCTAATAATAATAATAATAATAATAATAATAATAATGATGATGATGATGATGATGATTATATCTCTAGAACAGGCAAAAAAGAAAACAGTTGAGTGAAACTTAATTAAGTCACACAGAGATCTGCATTGTTGTTATTCTAAATACAAGCCATGAATATCTTCACTGGAAAAAGTGTTATTTTAACAGTGTTTTTGCTTTGTAGGGCGCTCCTGGTAGACTAGGCCAGGAAGGTCCACGGGGACTAATGGGACTGCAGGGACGTGAAGGGCTTCCTGGAGAGAAAGGCAGGAAGGGAGCAGCTGGATCACATGGCCCAGAGGGGCCTAAAGGAAGTCAAGTTAGTGTTCATTTCCATGTTGGTGTGAATATATATATATATATATATATATATATATATATATATATATATATATATATATATATATATAAACACCCGTGTGCTGGGTGTTTATATATTAGGGGTGCAACGATACACAAAATTCACGGTTCGGTTCGGTTCGATACTTTGGTGTCACGGTTCGATATTTTTTCGATACAAAAAAAAAATGTTCATGCCTTTTTAATTTGTCATTTATTAAAATTATAAATATATATTTTAACACAAAAGTACAGTTTTTAAATTTAACCCTAACCCTTGTGCGTGTTGTTTTTTAGCTCGTCATATTGCAGCCACAGAAATTCTTTTGTCCATGAAACCATAAAGCTGCACTTTCTTTTTCCCTTATAGTCTGATTTGTCATAACTTCTCCGTTTTGTGGTAAGCTTTTCTTTGGCTGTCACTTCTTCACCCTGACCTGTCTTATTTGGCTCAGCAGAACTAAAATATATATCTGTCTGTGAAGGTTCTCAATCATCCAGGTCATCGTAGTGAAATATATATCCTGCCGCACTCACATAAACTCAGCGATTCTCTGCGCGATCAACCTCTCACATGTTTAAGCTGAGGGAGATTTCACTTGTCATGTTTGCATAGTAAGCTAACAATTAATAAGACGATGTCAGAGGAATTGGTGCACAAATTATCATCACTCACAGATCAGTGCTGTCGCTCTCTATACACAGTTCGCGCGATTGCAAAGTGAAAGCAAAAAAACAAGCGCAAATTCAAACACGATTTCAATATGTCACATATTGACAGTGGCTCACCCAATGACATAATTACCCAGCTACATTTCTGAAAGAATGCAAAAGCATTGACATATATTTTTCCTTCCTACAATAGCCCGACAGGCAGGGGAGAGATAGCCCCGGGACGTCGGGCTAGCGATATTGCGAGCCCTGTATCTGATTGAGGAATCACTCATCTTTGGAAAAGAGAGTTTATTACAGAGAAATGTCTCTTTCCAAAATAAAAGCTATACTATCCGCTTCTTCTGGGCTATATTCTCAGCAGCATATTAAACATATCAGGTCTCCATAAGGAGAATCCTGTGCTAACAGCTGTCTAAATGACTCGGCTAAAGTTTGTAGCATGCATGCTTGTTGTTTTTGTCTTTGCACTAGGATGATGTCGGTGTAAATGTGCAGTCATATTCGTTATGTTCCCACTAGTGCTTTCAGGTTAATCTCGTTGAAATAACCTTAACGCCACAACACGGCAAATCTCCGTTAACGAGCTACCCTATACAGAGGGGCTAGACGGCCAACACCTTAACGAGCTAACTGCGCTAACACACTAGCTCCCACCCATGTAATTGAGCATTGCATGGCACATCCAACATACTGTTTTACTTTAGTCCATGACTCGCTTACCTTCAGGGTCATACGTCACATGAAAACCAAAATAATTCCAAACGCCAGATCTGAATGAGGGTGGGGAGGTCCACTTCTGTCTTGCTAGCTTGCCCTGCGCTCTTCCTTCTGACGATGCTGTCTGTGTTGAGTGCTCAGTGAATCTGCGTTCGACTACTCCGCCTAGGCTGCACTCTCGAGCCTAGGCGGAGTAGTCAAATGCAGATTCACTGAGCGCTCAACACAGACAGCATCGTCAGAAGGAAAGTTGATAAAATAAATTACAAATTTTGTATTGTTCTTTTTTTTTCTCCCCTTTGGTTTTCTTTCTTTCTCTCCCCCTCTTTCTTTCATTCTTTCCCCCTGTCCTATCCCACAGTCATGTCTGTCCCGTTTGCAACTGAAAATAAAATAAATTCATAATTATAATAAAGGTCAATCAAATGGACCAATATGATGATCCACTTAAAATAAATCCTCTTGGCATCTTTCTTGGCCTCAAGACAACAATTCTGATGGCTATAGATCCAAACGGGACACAAAAAAAAAAAAAAAAAAAAAAAATTGGAAAAAAAAAAAATTGGAAAAAAATTGTATTGTTCGATACATATGCGTACCGAACCGAAAGCACTGTATCGAACGGTTCAATATCGATACGAATATCGTTGCACCCCTAATATATACATATACATATATATATATATATATATATATATATATATATATATATATATATATATATATATATATATATATATATATATATATATATATATATGGGTTCAAAATAATGCCAAAAATGTTAAATGATGAATTTCCTCTTTATTTTTTGAGACTAAGGATGAATGAATAGCTATTGCAATAAATGTCTTTATATTACAGGGAAAGACTGGTGCTCCTGGTTTTCCTGGTAGAAGTGGTTTACCAGTAAGTAAACTACTGTTTTTTATAGATTTAATTCCAAATGTCAAAAAATAAACATCTCATACTGACAGCAATAACTAATTTCATGTGAGTAGGCAAGTGTCTTTTTACCCTCAGGGTACCCTGGCTTCCTCTTTTGGTACAGAAGAAATGCTTGTTAGGTTAACTTGTGATTCTAAATTGGCTGTAAGGGTGAATGTGAGCTATACAGAGGACACACTCTGGACCTGGTCATCACCCATGGGCTGTCCACCAGCGTGTCCTCTGTTGTTGACTTGGCTGTCTCTGACCACTACTGTGTGTTTTTTAACATCACCGGTTTTATTCAGCGGAAGACCTCAGTGCGAACTGTGAGGAGGCGCTATCTAACCTCTGAAGTGGCTGCAAATTTTACCAGGGTTTTAGTCAAATGCCCCCCTGTGATTTTACCTGCACCCTGCGATTTGATTTTTAGTTATTTTAACAGCAAACTGAAGAAAAGCCTTGACTCCGTTGCTCCACTCACCACCAAAAAGATTAACGTAAAACATGCATCACCCTGGAGAAACGAAGAAGTCAAAAAACTCAAAAGAAATTGCAGGGCAGCAGAAAGGAGATGGAGGAAAAATAAAAATAATATCAACCATCAAATATTTTCCGAACAACTTAAAATGTACAATAATACATTAAGGAAGTCAAGAAATTCATACTTCGCCAAAATAATCAGTATTAACAAAAATAATCCCAAGGTCCTCTTTTCCACCATAGATCATTTATTTAACCCTGATTTTAAAAGCTCCAAAAGAACCCCCATAGACTCGCTCTGTGAGCAGTTTGCAGACCACTTCAGGGGAAAGATCAGCGCCATCAGATCTGATATTTTATCTAATCGCGATATGATTGTAAACACATCTGAGGGCTCGATTGTACCTGAGGAGACACTGGACAGCTTTGTCCTGGTTAATGCTGAGAATTTTCAGAAGGTTTTCTCCACAGTGAGACCCACCACATGTCTTTTAGATCCAATTCCTTCTTCACTCTTTAAAACACTTTATGGATTTTTTGAGGCTGAGCTTTTATACATGATGAATTGCTCTCTTCAGTTGGGTGTCTTCCCTGCTGCCTTTAAAACGGCGGTGGTGAGGCCCCTTCTGAAGAAGAGCAATTTGAATTGTAATGATTTTAATAACTACAGACCTGTATCCAACTTACCATTTTTAAGTAAAATCTTAGAAAAACTTGTTTTTACTCAGATTACTGATTTTCTCAATGATAGACAGATCCTGGAGATATTCCAGTCTGGATTTAGGGTGAACCACACCACAGAGACGGCTCTCCTAAAGGTTTTAAATGATCTTAGATGTAACTGGGACGCCCAAAAGCTCTCAGTCCTGGTGCTACTGGATCTAAGCGCAGCCTTTGATACAGTAGACCACGCTATTCTTTTAAACAGACTGAAACACATGGTGGGCCTCTCTGGTGCTGTACACAACTGGTTCACTTCCTATCTCTCTGACAGATCTTTTATGGTGAGTATGGATACATGCTCCTCTAAGATCCATAAAATGACATGTGGTGTGCCTCAAGGGTCGGTTCTAGGCCCTGTACTTTTTAATTTGTATATGTTGCCTCTCGGCAGTGTCATCAGGAGGCATGGAGTGAACTTCCACAGTTACGCTGATGACACGCAGCTGTACATCTCCGTGTCTCCTGATGACACCAGACCAATGGATGCCCTTTTTAACTGTATCTTGGATATAAGATCTTGGATGGCAGAAAACTTTTTACAGCTTAACCAGGACAAGACTGAAGTTTTAATTGTCGGTCCTGAGGCTCAGAGAGAGAAACTCTTGCCTAAATTAGAGGCATTTTCACTATGTCCTTCGCTACAAGTGAAAAACCTGGGTGTTATTTTTGACTCTGAGCTTGGTTTTATCCCACATGTTAAACATGTAACCAAAATTGGATTTTATCATCTAAAAAATATAGCCAGAGTCCGCCCTATTCTCTCTCGGGCCAACACGGAGATGCTGATGCATGCTTTTATTACCAGTCGCATTGATTACTGTAATGCCCTGCTCTCTGGTCTTCCTAAGAAGAATATTTCAACTTTACAACTCTTGCAAAACTCGGCAGCTCGTGTGCTGACGAAGACCAGAGGGCGGGCCCACATTACACCGGTTTTAGAATCGCTGCACTGGCTCCCCGTGTGTTTCAGGATTGATTTTAAAGTTCTTTTATTGGTTTTTAAATGTCTTAATGGTCTTGGGCCTTCTTATCTCTCAGATCTGCTTTTACCATATGAACCCTCGCGGACCCTGAGGTCCTCTGGTGCTGGCCTTTTAATTGTCCCTAAAGTCAGGACACATACTCACGGAGAGGCAGCTTTTCAGTGGTATGGTCCTCGTCTGTGGAACAGCCTGCCGGAGGAGCTCAGTGCCGCAGAGAACGTACATGTTTTTAAGAACAGGCTCAAGACCCACCTTTTTAATTTAGCTTTTACTTAGCGTTTATTTATTTTTTATGCTTATTTATTCTATCCTGTTACTCTATTATTAATTTAGGATTTACCGAATATTTTTTGATTTTATTCTTATTCATTTTTTAATCTTCTTACTCTATTTATATTTATATTTATATTGTATCCTGTTCTTATTTATTTTATCATTTTACCCTGTATATATCGTATTGCGTCATATCTCCAGTGTTTCCACGGAGGGCGCTCTCTGCACCGGGGCTGTTATTGACCGTGGCTGCTGGGTCTCTGGGGTCCTCTCAGCCTGGTTGGGGGGCTCCTTGGCCTCCCTCCTGCTGTGTGCCCAGCCCGGAGGCTGCGGTCTGTGACCGGCTCCCGGTGCAGACGGCTCTCTGTTATAATGTTTCCTCACTTGGCTCATGCGAGCCCAGCCCAATTTTTACTCTTTAAGTGTGCGCGTGTGTGTATGTGTGTGGGGGTGGGGGTGGGGGGATATATGTGTATTGAGAGTGTGGGGAGTGAGTTGGAGGGTGGGGTGGGCTGCTTTTAACTATGTAAAGCACTTTGTGCTACATTTTTTCTGTATGAAAAGTGCTTTATAAATAAAAATTGATTGATTGATTGATGTAGCTGGCCTCTCTCCCGATAACAGCTGGAATAGGCTCCAGCTCTCCTCGACACTGAATTGAATTGGCAGCTGACAAAATGGATAGATGGACTTCTCTTATGTGCTGATCATTTATTTTTCTACAGTGTCAAAGAAGTAATCAATATCAGGCAGTCTGTCAGTGAAAATATGGTGTCCGCAGTTGTGTAACTGCCCAATTCTTGCAGTTAAAATATTGGAGGCTCATGTGTTATGCCCTCTAGTGGACAAATATAATACACTGCTGGTGCCAGTGTGGTTCTCTTCACTACAACTTGAAGCTGTATCTTCAGTATGCTGGTTTACTTAGTCATCCACCACTATATAATTATAGTTATAGTGGCCTTTAGATATCACTGCTGTAAAGGATATGTACATATCATTTTAAATTAACAAGGAAGACAACAACTGTCATTTCCAACACTCTGTGTTTGTACGTGACCACAACTGTGCTATTTTTCTCAGGGTCACCCCGGAGCAGGTGGTGAGCCTGGGTTGCCAGGATTAGATGGTTGTAACGGGACACAAGGTAGGCCGGGAATCCCCGGTTTGCCTGGTTTGGATGGCCTCCATGGCTCACCGGTAAGTAGAATACTCATGTTTTAAATTATTCATTCAATGGCGAGACCTTCAGATGTTCCACCATCCTCTTTGAAGACATTTCATTAGTGGTTTAAAAAAAGAGTTACATTACTCATAGTGGACATGTTTTAGGTATCTCTACACTCAACTACCTTTCAGTACAATACAAGTGGTAGTATGATACTTAAACAGAACAATATCTATCAATGACACATATGCAGAATCTTGTTGCTGCTTCTTCTTCTTTTCTTCTTGCTTCTTTTTAAACTGCCTAAAAGACCCTTTGTGGCAGTTTCCTTTGTAAAAATGGTGACCATTGTAACAATATTAAATATATCATGAGCTTTAACTGTGTTTTTGTCAGGGATTACCTGGGCCTAAAGGAGATAAAGGAGAAGCTTCATATTTAGATGCACTTCCGGGAGTTCCTGTAAGTTCTCCTACAGTTAACACCCCTCTTTGTGTGCATTCCAGAATCATTTGTAATATATATGTACCCTGTCTGTAAAAATGCTATCCTCTTTTTCTGTCTTTTCTATTTTAATTTGCAGGGTGAGCGTGGGCGAGATGGACAGCCTGGCCCTCCTGTATGTTTTTTTAAATTTGAACAATTGAACAATTCTCTGCGAAACACTTTCAAAAATTAAAGCAGGCAATAAATATCTTAAAACTTTCTCTCCGTATTGTGCTCTTCATACCAACTGCTACCCGAACACTGCATTTTTAACATGACTGCATGGTTTCCTAAAACAGGGAAGACACGGATTTATTGGTCCTAAAGGTTACAGTGGTCCCCCTGGCCCTCCTGGCCCTCAGGTAATAAATGCATAAAAATAGATAAATATTTATGCATCTTTTATTTCAGTATCATATATCACTGAGTGTCACTTGTGCATCTGTGTGCATTTAGGGTTTAGAGGGAGCTGCAGGCGTGAGAGGACAAACAGTGAGTCATAAGCTTCACAGTATTTGACAGTGCTTGTTGAAAACTATTATACGGAGATACACATATGCAAAGCCAACACTTACTACACTTTTGGTTATTGGGCAGGGTGATGCTGGAAGATCACTGACAGGTGACGCAGGTGATGAGGTAAGAAACCTTTTTGGTAATCATGAATTATCTATCATTAGCCACGTTTTTTGGAATGTGAATTTGGTTTCACTAGCCACCAGTGTTGGTCAAGTTACTTGGAAAAAGTAATCGGTAACTAATTACTGATTATTTCCCGAAAAATGTAATCCCATTACTTTACTGATTATCCATCCATTCGCTTCCGCTTATCCTTTCCAGGGTCACGGGGGGCGCTGGAGCCTATCCCAGCTGTCACAGGGCGAGAGGCGGGGTACACCCTGGGCAGGTCGCCAGTCTGTCGCAGGGCTAACACATAGAGACACAGACAACCATTCGCACTCACATTCACTCACAGATTCACACCTATGGGCAATTTAGATTGACCAATTAACCTATCCCCCCTAACTGCATATTTTTGGACTGTGAGAGGAAGCCGGAGTACCCGGGGAGAACCCACGCAAACATGGGAGAACATGCAAACTCCACATAGAAAGACCCTGGCCTGCTGGTGGAATTGAACTCAGGACCTTCTTGCTGTGTGGCAACAGTGCTAACCACCTTTACTGATTACTTATTTTGAAAAGTAATTAGTAACTTAGTTACTTTTAAAAACATGATTTATCTCCTAAATAGGTAATAAAGCAATAGCTCTTTCAGCCCAATTCTACTTTTTCTGCATAATCCATCATATAAAATGTAATCAAATGAAAAAGTCTCTTTTTAAAACTTGTTTTATTAGTTTTAATCTTTTAACTTTATGCATCAAGCAAACATTAAATTATATGCCACATTCTCTGACTGGAAGAAATTTGTTTAACATTTAAACCTATTTTCTGCATATTCCAGCATATAAAATAAAACAGTTTTCTGTGTTTACGCTCACTCTTTCATGTAAAACACAGCAGAAAATAAATAAAATCAAAGACTCAGCGGTCCGGTTGCTCTATTTTCACCTGTATAGCAGGAGTGGGGCAGGCGGAGGTTTGCCCTGGTGCAGGTGTGCCGCAGCGGTCAGTGGAAGGATACGGCAGTTTCTCTGTGAATTTCACATTCCAGCGGCAGCATATTTGGTGCTTGCTCAGATGTTTAGGGTTTTTTTTTCGATGTAAAAAGAAGTTTTCTTCCCATGCAGTGAACAGCGAATGCTAATGTTTTTGTCACTTTTTACGGAATCAAACTCAAAGTAAGGTCAGTACTTCCAGGCTTTAAACGCTGCACTCATTACATTATCCATTGTTGATCTGCACACAGCTGTTGCCAGAATGTCTCACTCGCTTACGTCATTGTCATGAGACACTCCCCCCCCCAAAAATCAAGGTTTTAGTAATGCAGTGTGCTTATGGGAAAGTAACAGTAATCTAATTGCCTTTTTTGCAATAGCAATCCCTTACTTTACTCGAAAAAAGTAATCGGATTAACGGGTTACTGCCCA
Source organism: Maylandia zebra (assembly GCF_041146795.1). Taxonomy (NCBI): domain Eukaryota; kingdom Metazoa; phylum Chordata; class Actinopteri; order Cichliformes; family Cichlidae; genus Maylandia; species Maylandia zebra. The sequence continues at coordinate 19,849,748 of NC_135184.1, forward strand.
TCTCTGCTAGCCACACCCAGACATGATTGCTGCCAGACCTGCTGAATAAAGAAATTACTTAAACCTGCCTGATGAAGTGAAGTAGGCTAAAAGGTCTAAAAAAAAAAAACCCCAAGAAATTCAAGAACAACTAAGAAACAAAGTCAAACCCAGCAATCATATGACCCTCTATGAGCAAGCACTTTGGCGACAGTGGGAAGTACAAACTCCCTTTTAACGGGAAGAAACCTCCGGCAAAACCAGGCTCAGGGAGGGGCGACCATCTGCTGCAACCCGTTGGGGTGAGAGAAGGAAGGCAGGATAAAAGACATGCTGTGGAAGAGAGCCAGAGATTAACCTGTACAGTGGTGAACCTTCCCAGGAGTGGACAGGGTACCACAATTACTCCATGAGTGAATCAATGACTCATCCAGGAGATCACAAACAACTGCAGAACAGCATCTAAAGACCTGCAGGCTTCACTTGCTGAGACATGGCCAAAAATGGTGGTGATGGTGTGATGGTGTGGGTCTTCTTTGCTGCTTATGAACCTTTGTTTACTTCCCGTAACTGATGTAACCACGAATTCTACCAGATAATCCTGAAGGAGAATGTCCAGCCATAGTTTGTGCCCTAAAGGTCAAGCATGGTCAGGTTATGCAACAGGACAATTAAATACAGCAAAACACCACTATGAATGGTTCAATAAAAAAACACAACATGTAGGGCTTTTGGTATGACTTTGAACAATCCATTCATGCTCAAAAACCCTCCAATGTTGCTGAATCAAATCAATTTGGCAAATGAGAATGGGCCAAAATTTCTCCACATTGATGTGAAAGACTCATTACCAGTTATTGTGAACACTTGGTTGTATTTCTTCCTGCCAAGGCTGGCACGGTCAAGTATTTGGCAATATATATTCTCCTTTTATAAATGATGCGAAAAACTAAGAAATCAGGAAAAGGGAAAATGCTTTTTCATGATGCTGTATATTTTGATGTATATGGACAGTCAAATGCCTCAAAAATGTCATGTTACAGGGCGAACAGGGCCCGCCTGGCCCACCAGGACCAGAAGAAGTTGTAGAATATCCTCCACAATTTCTTTCACCAAAAGGAGGCAAGGTGAAGCCTTTTTTTTTTCTTAAAGCATTTGATTTTTAACTTCTTCATATTTTTTATGCAGATGCAACAATATTAATCCATGTTTTTGATCATTTCGTGTCTACCCATCCATACAGCTTTTTATTTTAATTTACAAGTTGCAGTTCAAACTCTACTCTTCCATCTGGATTTTTGTTTTATAATTTCATCTTTTTTTTTGGTCTTTCTCCCAGGGTGACAAAGGTTTTCCTGGCCCATGTGGACTAAAGGGCTTAAAGGTGGGTTTTGATATGCCTGTGTACCTAGAAGTCATGTGTCAGAGGAAAAACAAATAACTCAATTATTGTTTTTTCCTATCCAGGGTGGTAGTGGTGACTACTACCCTCATGAATTGAAGGGAGAGCAAGGAGTCCTCGGATTTGTCGGATTTCGGGTAAATGATTTAAATGACACTGGACAATACACTTAGACAAAGACAAGTGAATATACATAAAAACGTTTTCAGCTCCTTCTTTCCATCTGTAGGGTCCTCCAGGATTACCTGGCAGGGAGGGACTAGCAGGACCTGAGGTGCAGCTTACATATGATGTTATTATGTCTTACTATACTTTGGCATTCTTTCATATTAAATACATTAATACATTTTCAGGGTTCTCGAGGACAGAGGGGACTTCCAGGCATCAGTGGAAGAACTGGACTAAAGGTGACTTTTGTTTATACATCAGTGAAATCAGTATTAAAATTTTAAGAAAAACAGAATGCCACTGGGAGAAAAAGTTAAAAGGCTTGGTTTGATATAGATATAGACACTGTTGTTGGTTCTTCAGGAGACACGTGGTTAGCATATTTGCTATACATTTAGAGAAGGACTGTAAATGAATTACTGACATCTGGTGGTTACTTAGTGGAAAGGGTTGCTAACTGTAAAACTCCAATGAAATTCCTTGGTCCGTCTTCTCACCTGTAGAAAAAATGCGCATCGGTGCCATTTCTTTTCCTAACCATTCTTTCCATCTTACACAGGGTTACCCAGGAGATCCAGGTCTCCCTGGTGATACAGTCCTTCTTAATGGAAGTCATGTGAGAGGTGAGACCACAGCTCCATCTGTACTCTTATTACTACATTTTTTTCCCGTTTTTGTTTACATGTAAAATGTAACAATATATTAGTTTCATAAATAAAAAAATTCTGTCACTCTGCTGGGCGGAGCACTCAAGTTTTGCGAATGTGATAACTCAACAACAAAGTGATGTAGGAATTTTTTAGTTGATAGCATAGGTGCATCTGCTAGGAGGGTGAGGGGTAGCACAGGCAGCTACCAATATTTTGATAGTTTGCAACAGCTGCTATTCTGCTATTCTTTTATTTATCACTGTCAAAATACAGATTTAAATAAAGTGGTTCACTGGAGCTGTACAGTGTGATATTTACACTTACACACTGGGGGAATACTGGTGGTTGTGAAAGGGCTTCTTTCAGCTTGTTTTCAGCTTGAATTATGTCAGTCACAACTACACTACACTGTGACTATATATTTACTAAAATAATAAAATAACACAGCAATATATGTAGAGTATCACTTTAAATAAACACCTTTAAGTCACTGTTTTGCTTGTAGATTTATGGTTCAAATACAAATAGGTCCATAAATCCAACACCGGAGGCACTGACTTTAAAACAGATGGTTAAGATGGAATTAAAGTTCGTACTTTTATTCAAGGGATTTGACAAATAAATTAGCATTAACCATTTTCATATATATAGTTCTCCATCTTCAGATGCTCCAAGGTAATTGGACAAGTTAATGATATTTTAAATACTTGAGCCTTTCTGAAAAGGAAATGACTTGGAATGAACTCAAAGTCTGTTTTCTGCGTCCTTGATCACAAAGTAATCAGTAAACAGGCCTCACCTGGCCATGAAACTGCATGTCTCCAATTACTTCTGAGCCCCTGAACATGTCTAAATGCAAATCTGCATTTTCCTCACATCTGGACTTAAAATCCAACATGGTGATGTACAAAATTGCAACTTAGTTTGTAGTCCGATTCACCTTAATGTATAGTAAAACAATAATTACTTTATGACTTTATGTTTCAGGTGCTAAAGGTGACCGTGGATTTCCAGGACAACCTGGACTCCAGGGGGACACTGGGTCCATGGGCATTCCTGGGCCCTCTGGCCCACCAGGGTTATCAGGTCAGACTTCAGACTTTGCTTCCTTTCTTTGATGGCGAAGCCTTGTGTATTTTGATTTAGTACTTGTGCCATATATATCACTCGTAATAATTATGATAATTCTTGCAACCTGACAGTTGTTAAAATACTCTGTTGCTGTGGAAATTACTATGTCAGTAATCAAAGATTCTCTCTGCTACTGATGGTCTGTGTTTTCACAGTTAGAAAACTGATCCTACATCATTTTAAATTTTACATTTTCATCTCACACCCTTATAGAGGGCCAGGGTTTGCCTGGTCCACGAGGGCCCCCTGGTCCTAAAGGCTACAAAGGAGAGCCGGGAAAGTATGATTACTATTCCATTGCCGTACCCAAGGGAGCTAAAGGACTCCCGGGACCTAAAGGGGCCACAGGCCCTCCAGGCCCCCCAGGTATGCTCTCTCTGCTCTTCGTATATAATACACAGGACAAGACTTTCATATGTGCAGAAGTTAATCTCACTGATGTATTTATTTTATTACTTGGATTGTCATCACTTTTTATATGTGATCACTTTAATGATGACTTAACTTCTGGTTTGTATGTCTCTGTACGTGCCTTATTGGATTGGATTAGGCTGTGGAGGTAATTTTTTTTAAATTATATTTTATCTAAAATATTAAAACCTTTTTTAAATTTAATATAATTTTTAATTTATGAATAACTTATTTTCAACTAATCTCAAAGACTACTACTGTGAGCGCGGTGACCCTGGGGACCCTGGTGATCCTGGACCCAGTGGATCTACTGGAAACAAAGGGCTCAAGGGAATTAAAGGTGAACTGTGGCTGTTTGTTTGCATTAATCATATAAGCCAAGACTCTGTTCTTCTTTGTGAATACTGATGTTGAATTCACAAGCAACATGTGGTGGAAGACGAGCGTCAGTGATTCATTTCTCAATATAAACATCTGTGTGAGTCTGTATAAGCAGGTCTGGGGACTAAATTTAAATTCAACCAAATGTTGTTATTTTTGTCTTCTATAGGTTGTCCAGGGATTTGTGAATGTATCTCTGGCAGGGGGATCCCAGGGTCTCATGGTCCACCTGGTTATCCAGGCCCGCCAGGATTACCTGGACATCAAGGACCAAGAGGGGACCCAGGTCTGAAAGGAAATGAGGGTTCTCAAGGACCACAAGTAAGAACAGTGGGACTAAAACTGCATGTGCAAATAAATGTCTTTTGTGTTATTTTTGTTATTCCCACAATTATGTGTGCTTGCAGGGCTTTCAAGGATTTTCTGGTTTAAAGGGACAAAAAGGAGAAAAGGGTGATGCTTTTGCAGTAGGCGTAAAAGGTGAGCGCCTCTCAAAAATTTAAATTGGTTCAGTTACGATGGCAACCACTGCACATTGGATTAGGTAAAGACTGTTTAATAGTACTATACCTTTAAATTAGATACAGACTGTATTTGTTTTTCTGGAGTGTTTAAAGCCAAATCTCTATTGGTTGCTTTTGTTACTTGAAGGTGCCAAGGGTGACATAGGTGACCCAGGATATGGTGGTCCTCATGGAGGAACAGGTGGGCCAGGACAGGATGGACGAGATGGCATTGTGGGAGAACCCGGGCCACCAGTGAGTCTACATATTAAAGTCCAGTATTGTGCATCATGTGACAAATCTTTTAAAGGTCTCTGCTCAAAGACACTGCATATGTAAAAATGATCCACTTTGATACTCTTTTCTACACTTTTGATCATGTTGTGTTTTTTCAGGGCGATGGTTATACAGGATTACCTGGTCCTAAAGGTTACCCAGGTCTTCCTGGACCTAAAGGATTTCCTGGACAAGCAGGTCCCCCGGGTGATGGTTTACAAGGCCCCAAGGGAGAACAAGGACCTAAAGGAAATCAGGGACTTACTGGCATACCAGGAATTCCTGGACGACCAGGACCTCCAGGTCAGGTTTCTCATGATTTGTCATTAAGAAAAGTGTCATGGGATTTAAAAACAAACAAACAAACCACAAAAAGCTGTATTTGAATACAGGAGAAACACAGAGATGCTGTCCTGAAGGTGAGATTGGTCCCCCTGGTCCAAAGGGTGAGCCAGGTTCACCAGGTAAGTCTTGCAGGTGCTAATTATTTATTTAAAAATGTTCACATGTTTCATCTGGAACACTAAATTTAATCAGAAATCTAGATTTAAAAAAATGTCATTAATAAATTGTTTAGTGCTTTCTATTTATAAAGCTTGTTACTTCATTATTTTCAAAGTTACACAGAATGGACCCTACAGTTACTACTACAAGTGATTTGTTTTGTTTTATTTTTTTTGGCCTCTTATAGGGATTCCAGGTCAGCCAGGGAGCAATGGTCCTCCCGGAGAGCCAGGATACCCAGGCACTAAGGGCATGAAGGGAGATGATGGTGGAGTTCAGGGGACTGGACCACCAGGTAATGGCTGTAAAAACAGAGCATTTGTTGAAGCTTGTGGACCATCAGTTATTCATATAGTAGGGACTATTCCTTAAATCTATTAATTCTGAAAAAATAAATAAAAAAAAATAGGTTTTTTTTATGCTTATAAATCTTTCTTAATTATAAAAGGACCTCCAGGTTTAATTGGTGAACCAGGTGAACCAGGTTCCAGGGGAATTAGTCTAGAAGGCCTTCCTGGCCTTCCTGGTTTTCCTGGACCACCAGGTAGGAAAGGGCCTCCAGGAGATGTCCTCCCAACCAGGCCAGGTGCAACTGGCATACCTGGCCCTCCTGGGAGTATAGGCTATAAAGGACTCCGTGGAATTCCTGGAAATCCAGGAATACCAGGTAAGATTAACTTAATCTGAACTCAAACAAATCTCTAACAAATGGGATTCATGGCCTGTATTACAATAATATTCAAAAGAACAGAACAAAAACAATGTGCTTTGCATTAGTTCTGTACATTTAGATTAGTTGACTGTTGGTCTTTTGCAATTACAGGCCCACAAGGCCAACCTGGACAACCAGGCTATAAAGGAGAGCCAGGGGTCGATGGTGACCCCGGAGTCCCTGGACCAATAGGCCCACCGTGCTCACAGTGCGAACTCATCGGCCTACCCGGACCCCCAGGACCTCCAGGAAATCCTGGAGTGAGGGGAATACCAGGTGAGCAAACTGCAGCTATACCCCAAATCATGGATAGTCACGTCTTTTTATTCATATCTACCTTATCTTCCACAGCTTTACAAATACAAGTACAATTTAAAACTTTACATTTGTTTACACTGAGTACTTCAATTTTCATATCAACATGAATATCCCACACTATTGTCACGATAAATAGTATATTTGTTTTGTTTTTAGCATATAAACAGTTTGCAAAAACTTATTTAGTAAAAGTAGAAACGTAAAGCAAAATACAGGACAATGCAAAATTGCTTCGCATCTGTTTAGTTTCACCAGAAAAGAAGTTGGATGAAGTACAAATCCCATTTCTGCTCCATATGTTAATAATGATTATTTATCTAGTTTCCTTATTGATATAAATTTCAATAACAACAAAAAATATAAATACAAAATATATTCTCTGTGTGATATAAAACTGATCATATATTTTATATCGACACGTCAAAGACAAATAGCTGCAGTTTGTGGACTGTAATATATAAAGAAACATGGAGTAACACTAATTTTAATACTTGTTTCATCTTTTAATTTTCAGATGTTCATAAGTTGCTAATCTAACAACACTGACCTCTGGTGGCCAGTATGTCCATACATAAGGAGGAACAGTCAATCAACTTCTGTGTCAATATATGAGTATATTCATGCTCATTTATCCATGTCATCTAACCATATATTTTGTCACTGAATTTTATGACGTTGAATAGGAAACACTGGGCAGATAGGTCTGAGAGGCGATATTGGTCCACCTGGACATGGATGGAAAGGATCAAAAGGTGTTCAGGGTCCTCCTGGTTTACCAGGACCAGCTGGACCAACAGGCTCCACTGGCCTCTCAGGAGATCCTGGAACCGATGGGTGGCCAGGACAGAAAGGTCAGCCGATGGTATCTTATTGGATAATTATTTAAAACCTTATAAGCATTTTATAAAATTCAACAAGTAATTCCATTCAGTTTCCAAAATCCAGTTTGTTTAACTTAATAGCCCATCACTTATACATTCAACAGCTAGCTGGTAAGCAGCATGCTTAATTAAATCTGTGAACCTCAGTGTGCTGATTAAAGCAAGGTTTTCTGTTCAATTTCTACAGGTGAAAGGGGGTATCCTGGCAGGGCTGGAGCCAGAGTTTTTCCAGGTCGCCCTGGACCTCCTGGACCGAGAGGTAAACAGGGTGAAAGGGGCCTTAATGGCCGCCCAGGTTCCCCAGGGTATCCAGGGCCAGATGGTAATAAAGGTAAGTCTGTAAATGTGTCGTGTCTCTCTTATTTTCCTAACCTAAACTTGTGGGTATCTTAGCCTTTTGTTCTTTATTTATAATAATATTTATTATTATTATTATTATTATTATTATTATTATTAAATATTTGATCAAAAAGCAGAATATTATTATTATTATTAGTTGAAACAATCAAATATATTGAACTATGTACCTGTACTATTCAAACTCTAGACAAGTCTACGACAAGCAAAACACACGTATTCTTACGAGTGAAGATCCTCTAAAAGAATTTGGTTTGCAGGAAATTTTTCTGTTTAGTAAATTTAAAAATGCAGCCATTAGAAATAAATATATACTAAATATAGCACAGTTTCCTGTTGGAGCCTTGACCAGGTTGTATTGTACCATTTCTGACAAATGGTGGAAATATCTGACTGTATGTAAAGGAAAACACAGAAATCAGGCACTAGGCAAACTTTTAAGATGGAGTGGAGTGTAATAATGGGAAGCTGTCTTCTCTGTTGGGTTCAAATAATTATGCTCAACTTTTTTTACTTACTATTATTGTTGTTTTATTAGTCTGGAGAAGCTTGATTTCTCTTCTGTTTTTTTGTTTTCTGAGATTCAAATGTGATGGTCAGAGGTTTGTGAGTTGAGAGTTATGGCTAATATCAAAATACCTATTTTTGTATGTTTAATCTACTCTGATGTGCTTGTGGCTCCTGTTCACAACAATGATCAAATAATTTAATTCACTTTTATCTATATAGTGTCAAATCACAACAGTAGTTGCCTCAAGGTCCTTTTTATTGTAAGGTAAAGACACTTGGAAGTACCAAATGTAGTCTTTTTCTTTAAGTTATTTTCTCTCACTTCTTGTGTACTTTATGGAAGAAAATGGCAAGCATTTCATTTCTGTTGTCTATTCAGGTTTACGGGGAGACCCTGGAGATCCAGGAGTGACAAGTCCAGTGAATATAAGGAAAGGTCCACTGGGTCATCCAGGAAGGATGGGGCTACCTGGCGCGCCTGGACTTCAAGGTAATGGAGTTTTAATTTAACCTGCATAAGTCTTTAGAAAACAGCTTTATTCTTCTTTGGTAGAAAGACTGTATAGATGGACAGTGATAGACGGTGCAAAACTAAACAATTAGCAATTTGTGATGTAATTTATAGGTCCAAAGGGCACATGGGGAATGCCAGGTGACTCTGGACCTGATGGATGGCCTGGTCCACCAGGAATTAAGGGTATCCCTGGAGTTCCAGGCAGGTCAGGAAGAGCAGGACCTCATGGAGACCCTGGGAATAAAGGTTTCATTGGTCCCAGAGGATATCCTGGGAATGATGGAGATCGGGTACTCAAGTCAATTCAATTTAATTTATGTAGCGTCAAATCATAGCAGTGACCTCTAGGCATTTTGTACAGTAAGGTAGAGACCCTGCACCAATACTGTGAAGTTATTGTCTGCATATTTTGATCACAGCAGTGTAAATATATATATGTATGTATTAGTGCTGCCAATAGATTCAAAAAATTAACTCAATCTCACAATTTTCTGTAATTAATTGCGATTAATTGCAATTACTTGATCAATAGCCTGGTTGCAATTACAAGTTTGTAACAGACATTTATGCAATATAATGAATATAATGAAGTAAATGCAGAATAAACACAAAGAATGTATGCTTAAATTTAAAGAGAATTTGAATAGTTTTCTTCAATCTTTTAACACAGGCTCTCTCCTGTGAAATACAACTTTAAAAAATTACTAATAGGTAAGTATACGCTAATATATAATATATTAGTGTATACTTACACTAATGTATATTATTATAATATAATACTATATTCTAGTATTATAGCACTGATGTATAGTGAGAGAGAGAGAGCCTTCATCAGGAACTCGATGGGGATGTGGCGGACAACACTAGAGGCCAAAGCCAATAGCAGAAGTCACCGTCAAGTGCGGGATCTACCAAGGAGATGCTCTGTCCCCACTGCTGTTCTGCATAGGCCTGGACCCCCTCAGTGAGATGACTGGCTACGCATACTGACTACGGAATGGAGCAGCTGTCAGCCACCTCCTGTACCATTGGCTGGACAAAGCTGGACTGAAAGACAGCATAGAGGCACTAATCATGGCAGCACAGGAACAAGCTCTGAGCACAAGATCCAAAGAGGCTGGGGTCTATCACACCAGGCAAGACCCCAGTTGCAGTCTTTGTAAAGATGCCCCTGAGACAATCCAGCACATAACAGCAAGGTGCGAGATGCTAGCTGGCAGGGCATACATGGAACGCCATTATCAAGTGGCCGGCATAGTGTACAGAAACATCTGTGCTTAGTATGGCGAGTGGCTCCAGCAGATCTCAGGAACAACATCGGAGATCTCTGTCCAGAAGAGCGCAGTCCTAGGAACGGCTAAGATACTGCGAAGGACCCTCAAGCTCCCAGGCCTCTGGTAGAGGACCCGAGCTTGAAGGATTTAAATATTGTGCGTTTTTAAGTGGAATTATTCAGACTTACAAATGCTGGTGTTAAATTATTGGATTGTATTGATGTATGTTATAGGGAGATCCAGGGCTTGTGGGATATTCAGGTGTTCCAGGGAGACAAGGCTTTCCTGGTGCCAAGGGTAATTATGCATTTTTTATTAAAACATACTAAATAGCTGATTTAATTTAGCTACAAACAGTGGGAATTTTATGTAGAAACCTCGGTAAAAAACGCAGAATCAGTGCAATAAAATAAAAAAAAAGATTTAAGTACATTGTCACTGCAAATATGGTCAAGAATGTAGCCCAGTCTCTCAGTACAGTCTCATTTTGTTATGTATTTATTCAGTTATCCAAATCTCTTCCAGGTGATCCAGGACCATCTTATGGACAACCAGGTCCACCTGGACCCAGAGGCATCCCAGGAGAGAATGGCTTCAGTGGTAAATTAAAGTTATTTTTCAAGCCCCCCCGCCAAAAAAACAATTTATACCAAATCTTAAAAAAACAAAACAAAAAACTTATCCTACAAGATATATGGTAGTTTCATTGGCTAAATAAAGTTTGCATACAAAACCAGAAAAAGCTGATAATTTCTTTAGCACCTCGAGGGATACCAGGAGACCCAGGTGATCTGGGACCCAGAGGAAACCCAGGACGACCAGGACCATCAGGCATTCCAGGAGAACGAGGAATACAAGGAAGACCAGGTGATCCCTATAGGTTTGATTTTAGAACTTTCTGGATGTACTTCAGCAGCACAATTAATAAACTGATGTTTCCAATGTTTACCTTATTCATAGTTTGATTCAGGAGAAAAATAAATTTCCCCTTGTCGTTAGCTTTTTTTTCTCCATCATTAAAGGGAAGAAATAATTCTGTGCAAGTAACCATTTCAATTTTGTTCTCACATAAAATATTGTAAATATGTAATGTGTCAGCCAGAAACTGGATTCAGTTGTATAAAATCTTTGAGTGTATTTAATTTAAAATAATTTAATCTGGATTTAAATTTAGCTCCTTTAACATTAATTTAATCTACAATAATAATCAGTTTCTGCAATTTAACACTTGATTTTATTCCCTCAATTAACATTGATTTGTTTCCTATATATGAATGCTTGTTTGAGCTCTTTTGTGTATACCTATGTATACGTACAGGTTCCCCTGGACCCCGTGGTCCACAAGGCCATCCAGGTCTTCCAGGTTTTCCCGGTGATGAAGGAAGCGTGGGACTACCAGGCCCCCCTGGCCGATATGGGCCCCCAGGTACAAACATAATTGTCTCAATCCAAGAGTTTAGATGTGTTCATATTGTTTAATAATGAAGTAAAACATTAAAAGGGTTATGAACATTATGAACAGATTTGCTTTCTTCATTTATTTGTTTGATCATATAGCATAATATATCATATAATAATTAATTATATGTAATAATAGAATACAAGATGGAAAAAAAACTGAAACAAGAAGCATGATTTTGCAATCATAGGACCAAACAAGACAGTTTACACATCATCACACTGTGCTTGTTATGTTAGGGCCCCCTGGACCACCAGGTCTAGATGGACTGTATGGGCTTACAGGTCCAAAAGGGATGAAGGGGGCAAGTGGTAAGAGAGCATTATATAATATTATTTCTTTTCTATGTCTTTTAGGACTGTAGGAATTTTGTCGCCGTTGGGTGCCAGTCGTATAGCACATTATTTATTGTTACAATTAGTAATAATATGTGTAGTTGCTAATTTTTAAATTGTTTTTCTTGATACACAATCAAATGTGAGCACATTACAATGTGATGCTATGTTTTATATGTACTCACTTATAATACAGGCATAGATATCCCTGGCCCTCGAGGACCAGATGGTTTTCCAGGAGTCAAAGGGGCCAGGGGCTACCAAGGACCTCCAGGAACTACTATTCCTGGGACTAAAGGCCAAAGGGGCCCACCAGGGAATCCAGGTATCATGACTTTTATTTGTAACAGTTCTGTCTGCACTAGATACAATTTTGTGTCAGGTTGTGCCAGGAAGAGCATCTGGCACAAAAACTGTCAAATCAAACATGCAGAGCGACTATGCTACTATGGTGACCCCTATTGAATAAGGGAGCAACTGAAAGTAACTTTTTATGTTGCTAAGGGTAGATTGTTTTTTCTTTTAGGCCTCCCAGGACTCCCAGGTGAACCTGGTTACCCTGGTATAATCTGCCAAACACCTTTGCAGGGACCTGCTGGAGGTCAAGGATTTGAAGGACCTACAGGACCCCCAGGTATGTGTGTATGCTGGGTCATATTTAATTTACTTTTCTCTACTTTATTTCATTCTTATTAAACCCCCTCCTGGGGTAAAAAGGAAAATATACAATGAACAAACAAAGCAGAGGGTTATTCAATACACATCATCACTATCACAAAAGGAGAAATAAGTAAATGCAACTGTCAACAAATGACCCTTTTGAATTGGATGGTGCTTTGTGCCTATGTAACTGTGTGTATGTTTGCCACTAAATATATTTATACATATTTCAAATTTTTAATTTTTTTAGGTCCTCCTGGAGAACCTGGGATACCAGGCTCCAGCCTTTTGTTCAAAGGAGACCCAGGACCAACTGGCCCCCACGGCTTACCAGGTGTTCGAGGAAGAAGGGGCCTACCAGGACCACCTGGACTTTCTATCCACCAAGGCCCTAGAGGACCTAAAGGTACAAACAAAACAATGGTCAATAGACATCATCAGTAACTTACAGTGCAGCTATCCAACTGATTATACTCCAAATGTTACCACACTTTGACAGGTGAGCAAGGTCCTGTTGGTCTAATGGGCCTACCTGGACCCAAAGGTCAGCTAGGTGCCCCTGGGCCCCAGGGCCCCAGCGGAGAAATTGGCCACCCTGGAAATAAGGGTAAGTTGTACTGTAGACAAGAAACTAAAATATACAAGACTTCACAGTTCAAAGCAAAATAAATTGATTTTTTTTAAAAGTTGTAATTGTTCCTATAGTAGATGTACTAATCAATTTTTTTTTCTAGGTGTCAAAGGTGCTCTTGGTGACTCTGTCAGTATATTAACAGCTACTGCTCCCCCTGGACCTCCAGGTCCTCCTGGTAGCCCGGGATGTGTAGGATTCCAAGGTGTCATGGGTTCCCCTGGTATTCCAGGTCGTAAAGGTAAACCTAATGTAGTCTTTGGACAGTTATAAGTGTATATTTCGTTTCTGTCTGTCCAACTTGAGTATTGTACATGTCTTCATCCACTCTTTATTTCTTTATATTTTACAAGGAAATATGAAATAGGTGTGAAAGTACAGTCCAAGAGGAAAAACCATAGTTTGATTTGTCTTAGGTAAACTTCTTATTTCTTCAAATTAGATTTCTAATTTCTAATTCCTTGAAATCTTCAGGAATAGTTTTCCAGGCTTCTTAAAGGACAGTCAAAGGTCTTATTTTGTTCTTTTTTTTTTTGTTCTCTGTCAAGATTATATTGAGGTCCAGGCTCTGAGGAGTCCAGTCCATGACTGATAGTGTTCAATTATGTGTTTTTATAAGCAGGTATGCCTATACAACAGATGCTTTTCAGAGGGTATTGTAAAACTCTGATGGTGCTTCTCTGTGTTCATAGTTCCGTTTATGCAGCCCCAAACCACGAGAGAGCCTGTTTCAGGGCCTCTGTCAGGTCTTTACTGTATTTTTTTAATTTCTTAAGGATATGAGTTGTATAAAGCGCTTTGAGTGCTCGGATAGATTAGAAAAGTGCTGTATAAGAACCAGTCCATTTACCATTACTTTCAAATACTCTTCATCTGATGTAGTGTTTTTAGCCCTGCCAGTTCCTCCTTTGTCCTCTACTTTTCTACTTACCTCAAATTTTTTTAAGGCATACTGCACATCATGTTGAGATATGACAGTTTTTGGCTACAAGTTCGTTGGGATTCACCTTGTTGGTGTTAAAATATATCCCCAGTTAAATTGTGTTATCTTTGGCATTTCTCATAGATTCAGATAATGAAATTGTAACAAATAGCATGATTTTGTAACAGGTTGCTAGTAACATAGTGTTTTAAAATTACAATTGAAATTTGGGTCTTTGGTTCTAAGTTGTCTGCTATGTGTTGACAAGTCTGCTATGTGTTTGAAGCATTTTTATGCTTTAATGTTTTATAGGTCAGTGTAAAGCGGCTTAACAGCCAAACAAAAAAATCCATACTCCTGTATACATGGCTGTATTTACTCATTTGCTTTTATCTGCATGTTTCAGGGGAGAAGGGTCCGGTGGGGTCTGTGGGCCTTCCTGGTATAACAGGTCCTCCTGGTCGTAATGGTCCAGCTGGAGATCCAGGAGATGTTGGTTTGCCTGGATTTCCTGGACCTCAAGGTAAATATTCATATTTTCTAGATAGCTCACTAAATTAGTGTGGAAATTTCCTGATAAAATTTGGAAATTCACTCTGGTGTACTAATATGAATAATATAGCTCTGATATGCTTTTTTTTGATCCTCACTTTGATGCTTTCTTCACCTAATACACACGCTCTTTGTTCAACCACAACAACTTCAAGGTATCCCAGGTCCTCCTGGTGACCAGGGTCAGCCAAGCTACAGGAGGATATTGAATGCTGGATTTCTGTTAGTTATACATAGTCAATCAGTTGAGGTCCCACAGTGCCCAGCAGATACCACTCAGCTTTGGGTGGGACACAGTCTCATTTACCTGGAGGCACAAGAAAAGGCTCAAACACAAGATCTGGGTAAGCATCCGCATAAAATGGTCATTTTGCTGATTTCTTGAAATGTATTCATCCCTGGTATATAGAAATTTGAAGAAAAATTTAAAAACCCTTCCTTGTCTATATTTTATAACATCTATTTTTGTTTTTTTCAATCTGTTTTCCTTGCAGGCCAGCCTGGCTCCTGCCTCCCTGTTTTCTCCACCATGCCGTTCTCCTATTGTAACCAAGCTGCCTGTTCTTATTCTAGTCGCAATGACAAATCCTATTGGCTCTCCACAACTGCTCCCATACCCATGATGCCGCTATTTGGCCAGGATATTGTGTCCCATATCAGCCGTTGTGTGGTGTGTGAGACCATTTCACCTGTGGTGACTTTTCACAGCCAGAATCATACATTCCCTTCATGCCCACCTGGATGGAGGAGTTTGTGGGTGGGATACTCTTTCCTCTTGGTAAGTACATTAAAAAAATGTTAAAGTGTTTCAAAGGAAAACTTCTGTTAACTCCCCTCACTGTGTACCTGCTGGCTTGCTGTCTTTAGCACACAGGATCAGGAAATAATGGTGGTGGCCAGTCACTGGCTTCTACTGGTAGCTGCCTTAAGGATTTCCGAACTCATCCCTTCATTGAGTGCCAAGGGGCACGGGGTTCCTGTCACTACTTTGCCAATCTCTATAGTTATTGGCTGACTACTGTAAGCCCAGCAGAGCAGTTCATAACCGCAAGTCCTGGCACCATCAAAGCAAGCGACCAACAGCGACACAGGACCAGCCAGTGTAATGTCTGCCACAGAGAAGGATAAGCATTGTGGCATTTTACCTAAGATTATGATTTTTTTTTTTTACCCAATTACCCAAACCTTACTCATACCACTCAGGGTTAAAGATGAATTTGATTATGTTCGTTGATAATAAAAATGTATTAAAATAAATGTTTTGCACACCTCAACATTTAACATTATTTTCACTTAGGTACCATTTATAGTTCTAAAAAAGCTCCTTATGTTCTATAATTGTGCTATAATCTGTCAGACTAGCACTGTAATCCTCTCTGAAATGACCTTTTCTTGTGTTTATTATTATTTTATTGTGTTTAAGTTGTTTTTCATTTTGTCATTTTAAAATAAGACTTTAATTTGACACGTCATGTAAAAAACTAAATAAATAAATACAATTTTAAGAAAAAGAAGCATTTTGACAGGATGCACATTTTCCATAGCAGGTTTCAAGTCCATATTTATTTATTTCTCTCAACAGAACCCAAGTGACAATCAGAATACAGTACTTTATTCCTCAAACATGTTTATTCCTTTTTTTTTTTTTTTTTTATTACGCAAAACAAGAGAACACTCAGTGCAATAAGACAGAGGACTGACGGTGCGGTGCTCTCTCTACCTTTTCACAGTGCACGTTTATACACACAAAAAGATTGTACATCATCATCATTGTTACATTTCCAACCTTCACCCACCAACATCATGAGGGCAAAGTGAATGTCTTAAGACAATCATTTTTTTAAACTAGCAACTTGCATACAGTGTAGCCAGGTACACACACTCATAAACACACACACACACGCACACACACGCGCACAGCTCTCTCCCTCACACGCATACTGGTACCAACAAAGGTTTCTGATTCGTTGATTCTCATAGAGAGGGGCTACTGCACTTGCACTTTAGGGGCTGTTGTTAAACCCATACTATTTTGGCAATGTTGACATTGCCTTTTAATGTGCAAAAGAGAACCAACTGAATTCATGCAAATAAGAGGTTGAGGTAGAGGGAGAGAGCAGGGGGAGATGAATGTGTATGCAACCAGCCTGATTTAATGTGAAGGAAGATGAGAGTTAGTGCAGTTCACTTATTTTTTTGTAGCCTGACAGAATTGCAGGCCCTTGTGCAACCCCTCCCCGTCATTTTTGACAGCTTAAAGCTGTTGTCATGTGATAGGTCCTTCAATAATTTGATCTCTAAAATGGTTGCCAGCCATTGAATTGGATTGGAAACATTGTCAGAGACACCCAAATATAGATGAGTGTATGTCACACACCCAGCCATTCTCCTGAGGCTTTACCTTTCAGCCAATAAATGAAAACTTACATGGCACAACTCACTATTCCTTACAATTTCAAAAAATATATATAAGCATAAACTTGAAAGTTACTTCTTAAGCAAGTGCATATGGCTATTATAATCTGCAGTGAAATTAAGAAATCTAAAAGCTCAGGTGTTGATTGTACGGGCTGGTCGTTGGCGTCAAGTATTTACACTGTCACGGTGCTTTGCAGTGTGCATGGCAATGTAAAGATGCTGGTACTCGCCAGCTATTGCCACTAATCCCATTTTAAATAACCAAGCATCCAAAGTGCAACCACACCCATATCTCGCTTTTACAGGCTTTGGCTGGTCTTGGAAAATGATCCTGTTTATAATGTATGTTCTAATTTGCTACCTCCCCACCCCGCCCTCATAGTGTATTTTAGAATACAGCAAAAAACATTACACACTATCTCTGTCCTCTACAAATGCCAACAGGCTTTCCTGCGAAACAGCTTTAAAAGGCTTTGACGTAGTGACCACACAGTTTCTCACTGTTAAATACAAACTGAAGCACAAGTAGTATCCTGTTTCTGTTCTAGGACCAGCTGTTGTACATTCTAGAACATCCTGGACCAGGCATGGACAGACCTGGAATCTAAAGCACGGCGACGTAAACTCCTCAACTTACAATACAACAGTGAAAATGTAAAGTATATATAGACAGAATTAAATAGTCCATTCATTTTAGTGCTTTTAAGCACAAACAAAAAAAAGCGCTTGGCATAAGAAAATTATGCAACTACAGTACAAGTATCGATAGATTATGTTTTGAAATGTAAAATAACCTGAACAAAAATAACATAAAAACAAATATTAGATTGCATCTACATCTACTATACATAATTTAAGTTTCCTTTTGATCCCCATCATCTCATTTAGAAAATATCTATTCATCATCAAATATCTACTCTACTAATACAGGAGTCCAGTCACAGGAAATAGAAAAATATCAAATATCACCAGTGATGATAAGAAACATGACAACCTGAACAAGCAGAAATATTGCTGTGGTAACCACCATTGTCCTTTGACATCAGTGAGCATCATCCCTCTTGTCCTCTCAGCGGCCGCCCTGAAGCCTGTGATGTTTTAGGGAGGAGAGGGAGTGGTTAACTGTGGGTTATGTGTTCGAAATGCCTTGTAAATGTCAGATGGCGGTATCCCAGAATACCGTTGTCTGGGTGGGGTATGGAGGAGGACGGATCTTCTTGGTCCCGCCGTTTTTTCCCCAGCTTGGAAGGACAGATGTATTTTCCTGCTTGCACTGACTTCGTTCCTGGTGCCTGTCCTCATTCCTGTCTGGCAGAGGAGGAGGAGGCCTCTCCAGAGATCTCTGCAAGTGCGGATGCTGTCTGGAACGGATTTCCATGCATAGGGTGCGTTTCCTCTCGATTTGCTCTAGCATAGTGGTGTCTCCACATATCCATGGCATCTGGGGCATCTGAGCAACACATTTAACATACCACGTGAAATAAATACAAATTAACTCTTTCTAGAATTTCTTTTTGATGTCATTCACAATTGACTAAGTGATCATATAACACAAAAAATGAATTCAGGGGCGGATGGGTGTGGTTTTTGATTTGATTTGGTGTAACCCAGCGTCTCACCAGTACTGATCATTTTTAATGGAGAGAATGGTAAACCCATTTATGTGTTCCCGGCTTTAGGTAATAAAAGAAAAAAAATAGAAAAATGATTTTGACAAAAATCATGTTCACCAAATTGCTGTGCTAGGAGCACCCTTACTCATGAACTTCACCCTACACTATGACTTAATAAATCAGTTTTAAAAAAATACAATTGATATATCTGGCAGAAGATGAAGAGTTAAACACAATGTAGATCTCTCTGAAAGTTCTGAAACCTGCTGTGGATTTCTCTTCACTGTCTTTGCAAACAATTTACTTTTTTTTTTTTTTTAAATAAATCTTCAGTTGTAACCACTATGTTTTAATAAACTGAAGATTTTTCACATTACTAATGAAAAATGCCTAATTAATCAGTGTTATTAATTAGTGTTTTGTTAAATAGTTAACTAGTCAATCAATTGAATAGTCAGTTAATTTAAATTGTTGAGATAAAAGAGTTAGATTTCGAATCCCCACACCAGTTTGACCAACTAGAACAAAATATCTTTAAACAGTCCAAACTGTTCCATACCAGACTAAGAAATAAGTTTTCAGGACCTATAAGAAACTGACACTTCAGGTAAAGAGACAGACAAGACAAAACAAAACAAAAGAAAGAACAAACCAGATATGCATACCTGACTTTGATGTGTCTCTGTTGCCCTCCTTTGTGGAGTTCCCACTGGGGAAGGATTAGCAGGTTTAGACGGTGAGCGGGCATACTTAGATGCTGCTTTCAGATCTACAAAGGAATAAAAAATCACATTTAGTAGTATGCCATTTGAATAGTTATATGCATTGTCTAATGCCGCCTTAAAATTTAGGTCCTAACACTCACCATTTCCTGTTCCCATGGTCATCGGAGGGCTACCTGATGACCTTCCGTGATGAGTGGGTGTTGTTGTTGATGAATGCTGTCCTGATATTGTGCTGCCATTCCTCTCTTGTGCTTTTGACTGGTCTGTGTTGTAATTTGCTCTGTTATCTCGTCGGGGGGTGCCATCTGATCTGTATCCTCGCTCCTTATTATCACACCTGTATTCCATTGATGAAGGGCTCTTGGTGCTCTTGATGTCAAAATGATGATGCTCTGAGCCATTCAAACTTCTGTCTTTGCTGTCCCGCCTCACTTCAAGGCCAGTTCTGCTCAGATCTTTGCTGTCCTGCCTGGATAAAGGAGGAGGAGGAAGATCTCCACTATTGTGGCAGCTTCGATCTCTCCCCTCATACCTGGATTCGGAGTTGGAACCAACTCTGTCCCTGCTGTTGCTGCTTCTGGATGCTTCTTGTCGGGGAAGGATCTCTGGTGGCTGATCTATTCTACCTTCATATTTGTGCTCCGTGTCATTCCTTTCTCTCTCTTTGCTCTCCTGTTGGGGTAACAAATCGGGACGATGGTCTTTGCTATCATGCCTGTATTCTGGTCCGGTTCTAACCCTGTCTTTGCTCTCTTGTCGGGAAAGAAGCTCAGGGGGCCTATCTCTGCTTTCGTGCTTTGAGTCCACACCATTTCTGGCTCGCTCTTTGCTATCCTGTCGGGGTAAGAGTTCAGGTGGCTGATCCAGTCTCTCTCTGCTTTCATGTCTGTAGTCTACAGGATTTCTTGCCCTTTCCTTGCTGTCTTGCCTTGGCAACAGCTCAGGTGGCTGATCAAGCAGTCTGTCTCTGTCTTTGCTCTCCTGTCTCAGCAAAGACTCCATTCCATGTCCCCCACTTCGATCTTTACTGTCTCTCCTTGGTAATAGGTCACCATTGCTAATCCCTCTGTCCTTGGAGTCTTTTCTTATCAAAGGGATTGTTTCTATGGAGCTGCTGCCCCTATCTTTGGAGTCCCGCCTCACAGGGATGGGCTCTGCATTGCTGCAGGCCTGGTCCCTGCTATCCCTGCGAACCAGCTGTGCATCTACATTGCTACAAGTACGGTCTTTACTATTTCGTCTGTGGGGCAGAGGCTCTGCATTGCTGCTTCCTCTCTCTTTGTCTTTTTCTCTGTCTTTGTCTCTGTCTTTTCTATGTGAAGACTCTTTACTGTGACGCTCCTTGGATTCACGCTTGGACTCCTTGCTGTGACTGTGACGTTCCTTGCCTTCTCGCTTTGACTCACTGTGAGACTTACTTTTGGACTCAGCTGCCAAAGAAAGGGGGGGTAAAAATAAAAAACACATAATTAGGCAAATCAATAGACATTCAGTTTTTGATGTACCTATCAAAATAAACTGGATAAAAAAAACACACAAAATAAATAAATAAATAATTAAACAGTGGGACAAACTGTGATTATCATCAGAATCCGACTTGTTACTGCAATGCAAACAATTATCCACTAGGTGTCCCTTACTACCCATTTAAGAAGCTGTGGTAGGAGTTGTAAACCTCTGGAGTTGAAACAAAATGATTGAATGCCATATACATATACAGTGGTGTGAAAATTGTTTGCCACCTTCCTGATTTCCTATTATTTTAACATTTGTCACACTTAAACGTTTCAGATCACCAAACAAATTTAAATATTAGACAAAGATAACACAAGCAAAGTTTTTAAATGAAGATGTTTATTATTTAGGGGAGAAAAATCCAAACCTACATGCCCCTGCTTGATAAAAAAAAGATTGCCCCTCCCTGTTATAAGATAAATTAACTGTTGTGTATCACATCTTTGGAAAGATGAGCTCAATTTCTCTAGCCAGTTTCTCTAGGCCTGATTACTACTGTGCCTGTTCTCAATCAAGAAATCGCTTGCATAAAACCTGCCTGACAAAGTGGAGTAGACCAAAACATCCTCAAAAGTCAGACATCATGCTGCGGTCCAAGGAAATTCAGGAACAAATAAAAGACAATGTAACTGACTTAGGGTCAGTGTTCATGAATCCACCATAAGAAAGAGACTGGGTAAAAATGCCCTGCATGGCAGAGTTCTATGACAAAAGCAACTGCTGAGCAAAAGGAACATAAAGGCTGCTCTCAGTTTTGCCAGAAAACATCTTAATGAACCCCAAGTCTTTTGGGAAAATACTCTGTGGATCCACAAAACAAAAGTTGAACTTTTTGCAAGGTGTATATCTTATTACATCTGGCAGATAGCCTGTCCACTTATGAATGGCTTAAGAAAAACAAAATGAAAACTTTGGAGTGGCCTAGTCAAAGTCCTGAAACCTGAATCCAATTGAGATGCTATGGCATGACCCTAAAAAGGTGGTTCATGCTCCCAAACCCTCCAGTGTGGCTGAATTATAACAATTCTGGAAAAATGAGTGGGCTAAAATTCCTCTGCAGCGCTTTAAAAGACTCATTGCCAGCTATCACAAATACTTGATTGTAGGTTTAGGGGAAAATCACTTTTTCAAGCAGGGCCATGTAGGTTTTTGACCTCTTAAAAATAAATAACTTCATTTAGAAACTTCATTTTATCATTTTTTTTGATGATCTTAAACATTTAAAAAACTTTATCCCACCACCGTATGGAGATATCTATCTATCTATCTATCTATCTATCTATCTATCTATCTATCTATCTATCTATCTATCTATCTATCTATCTATCTATCTATCTATCTATCTATCTATCTATCTATCTATCTATCTGAACGTAGCACTCTTAATTCTTATTCTCATGTATATCTCATGCACATATCTTCCCACGTAGCACTTTTAATTCTTATCCCTACTTTTATTTTTTTCCATGTCTATTTAAGTGCTATTTATGACACTATGTTTGCACTGAAGCACCGCAGCAATTTCCTAATGTTGTAAACCTGCTCAACATTTGGCAATAAACCCCATTCTGATTCTGATTCTGATCTATCTATCTATCTATCTATCTATCTATCTATCTATCTATCTATCTATCTATCTATCTATCTATCTATCTATCTATCTATCTATCTATCTATCTATCTATCTATCTATCTATATATATATATAGATAGATATACATATGCATCACTGGCCTGAGCCTGTCTCTGGATGGTTTCCGTACAAGCTGTAACCTACAATACATTGTGGAAGCATCCCCTGTCATGCCTGCATGCGTCATATGTGTAGTTTTATGCTGATGTGTGTATTGGGGGGGGGGGGGGGGGAGTAAAAGAGAGCAAGTGTGGTGATTAACCAGTTGGTAAGTGGGTCAGGGTAGCTGTTGCTGCCCCTGTTGCCTTAGAAAGGGAAAGAACAAAATGATCCTCCATTCCTTCATAACCTTCATGTTCACAACACACAACATATGTGACATTTGCACCAACTAAACCAAAAATCTCACTGATGAGAAATCAAAGGGTAATCCTCGCACCTAAATGCAGTCTCTAACTAAAAGCACATTATTCAGCAGCTAATAATGACAATCTCTGGAAAAAGCAAAAAATGTATACCAGTTTGGTACATGCATGAACATGTATATCTCATTACAGTCAAAATGGCAAGAAATCATAAATTCTCTCAGCGTCCACCGTCCCCATCTGCACAGCTGCTCCTGCTGCCCGATTGGCTTACATATGTGTGTGATGATTGGACAGAAAAGGGAATCTGAAATCCTGTGATCAGGTGTAGAATAGAGTTCAGAGGCATAACATCTCTATCAGGAGCATGCATTGTAGTCTGACGTGCCCTGAGCTGTGATTGGCTGCATTACCCACGGGGAGGGAATCTGCAAATAAGAAACAGGGATTTCTCCTCCTTCCACTGTTGCTATGTTGTAGTTGCTAAGAGCACTGAGTAAGGATGGATGTGTGGATTCTTTGTAGTTTTTTGTTTTTTTTCATGATTTATGATGTACGCATAAATGCTGTGTTTAGTGGTATTTACATTAAAGAAAACTGTTAAGCTGTTAAATTGTTGTTAAATTCTTTCAGATTGTGAAACTCAGGTATGAGGAGAGTTATGTGAAGTTGAGGGTTAAACAGCATGTCATCTTCACTGTATATGATTACATACTCCATCTGACTTTGTTACTGACTCCAGTAAAGTATGACACGCCTCTACAAAATGAATCTAAGCAGAAAAATAAAGGTTGCAATATGCTTGAGAATGAGAAGGCCAATTTGTGACTGACTGATAATGCTGCTGGCACCAGACTCAGAAATAGATCCTGCTTTTATATCTTTCTTCTTTCGTAAATCAATTTGTGCAGCAAGGGGTTTGTTTTCCTACCCGACCGCACATATTTTGGCACCGTCTTCCTGAGTGTGCCATAATATCTGTATTTAAATGTTGATGTTTACATATTTAAAAGTAATGCTGCCTGATGGCCTAATGCCATGGGTTGGTTTGAGAGACCTACGGCCCGCTTTAGTCTTTAATCCTCTCAGATTAAATCATACGATCTGTATCAGACTTGGCTTGGCAGGTCTAGATTAAACAAACGCAAACTGCAAAGTGCCCTGCAAACATCATGCTGTGAAAGCGATGCATTAAATGCACAAACTCGTGATTTTGCAGGATCAAACTTGTTAACCCTAAATGTGGACTGATTAAGGAATTAAAAAGTGTTTATTTATGTTTGCTGCCAGGTTTACTGTCGCTAAATCTCTTTACACTAACACAGTGCACACTGCCCAGTGACACACTTCTGTGTTACCTCTGCTCTTCAGTTTGTTATCCTACTTTCTAGTGCTGCTTTCTAACTAAATCTGTCATTCTCATGAAACAAATGTGTGTACAGTAGACAGGGCGGAAAAGCTGTTTAATGGGCATGTGTTTGCAACAAGGATGTAGATTTGGCATGGACGGAAGGGACGTGTCCCCACCAATATCCAGCGATTATTGAATTGTCCCCACCAATAATTTGATCTCTTTGAGTAAAGAAAAACAAACCCGATAGTAAGAAAAAAAAACGATCTGTCAACGTCTCATTCACCCAGCGGTGCAGAAAGAGTTAAATTACGTTCTCTACTGGAGTCCTACCTCATGTGACAAATATGGCCAATGTGATTGGCTGTGCTTTTCAGGGAGTTTTCAAAACTAACTACACAACAGGCAGCACATTCTCTCAGTCTCAGAGCAGCATTTCTAATTTTGATTGAAACTGTCAGAGAAAACGGCAGCCTCGAGCAAGCCAGGATATTAGTTTACAGAGGCTGTTAAAATTATATGTCTAACGTTAAAATGTTGGTGACACAATAATTTCATCCTAATGGCACTGACATATTCATAGGGTTAATTTTTGAGACAAAATATCATGAATAGTCATGATTTTGCAAATATTCCACCTTGTAGTGCAGTTTGCACAAATTGTTTTAAAAATGCACTCACCCTACAAACATCACTGATGAGTCAAGATCTGCACAAATTGACAGAAGCACTGAAGCAGCTGCACATTTTATTCTTATTGTCATGTATGTCCTATTTGTCAGGTGACAGAAGAACCAACACAAAGCTCACAGAGCAATGGTGATACAAGATCAAAGGTGAAATTGGATCATGACTTGATGGTTCATTACTGTATTTGAAGCACATGTGTGACTGCATGTATTTGGAATGTCTCACTTTTATTTATCAGGTGACAGAGGCAGCTCTGCCATGTTGTCGCTCGGACAGAGGTGAAGAGGCGAGGTCACAGGTGACTGACTGATGATTTGGTGCTATAGATTAACGAGAGAAGAAGGCATGTGTTTGGCTGCTTCACATAGTGGACATTGAGTTATTGTGTGGGGCACCAGTAGTGCATGTGTGTTGCTGTAACAGTAGTTCATGTTTAGAATAAAACATCCCAGCTCACTGATTTGATCGGGGCAATAGTGCCTAAAATGTTGCATCATTTTGCTGAGAGATCTTTTACTTTGTGGTAATCTGAAATGAGTAGTTTTATGGACAAAACCCACCAGGTCATTCAGTGTTCCCTTAGTGCTAATGTATAAGAGATGTTGGTGTACTATAACTGAAGTAATGTTGTTAAGTCCTTAAAGTCATATTCTTTTATTGTCATGACTGTATTTGAAGCTATTTTTATTTTTGTATGATACCTGATTTATATGGAATATGGCTGAAGTAAACTAAAGCCTAAAATACTTTAGTCATTTGCTTAATAGTAATTTAACATTATACAATTCACATATAAAACTATGAATTGTAATTTTAAATGGTTTAAAAGCATGTAGAATAACATATGTAGGCAAGTATATTTCTCCTTTTTTTTAATCAAGAAGCAAAGACGAAAAGGAAAAAAAAGAAACAGGGCAGAGTTCGGTGGTTGAATCATCCGTCCCCACCAATGCCAAATCCAAATCTACGCCCTTGGTTTGCAAACTATCTACACTCATATGGAAACCAGAAAGTTTGCAATACTTTGAATTAGTATCTTTTTGTAACTACATTTCATAATCACAAGACTTACTTTCTCCTGGCTCCTTGGATTTTCTTCCACTGGAATTTTTCTTTAGCATATTCCTGCCTGTCGTAAACAGGTTGGTTAGTTCATCCAGAGGGCTGGTGGGTGTCCTTGAGCGGCCTGTTGATACATTTTGCATAGACCCATGAAGTCGTCCGACACCATCTTGAGGTGGCGAGCCTTTTCCATGCGGTGTAGCAGAAGCACTTCGGGGCAGACCCCCAGGGAATGGCATCGGAGCATCAAAGGGAGGTGTACGCATGAGGCTGAGAGGGGTGAGACAGCGACCCATGCTGACTGGCGACGGACAAGCAGAGTGGCTACGCTGATAGGAAGATGATGATGAGGATTTATAAAGGGTACAGGGCAGAGGAGGCGCAGAGGAGCGTCCAGAGACAGTGAGAGTTGGGGTGGCTGTGAGCTCCCTACGGATGTGTGCGGAGGAGGGTGGCTCGGTGGAAGAGGTGGGAGATTTGCTGTATGACTGGTTCTCCAGCATGGGCAATTTGGCTACATCTAAAGGGGTGAGGGGAGACTCATCTGAGTTAGGCGAGCACTGGGCAGGCGCTGGTGGGAACACCAACAGTGGAGGTCGATGAGTGAGTAAATTGGGGAAGGGTGCAGGAATGTCACACAGTGGAATGTTTCGAGGTGTGGAGCAGCGGCTGAGAGGCTCAGGTTCATAGGGTGCCGGGGTAGGGCACGCAGAACGACATCCTACAGGGTCGGTGCGGTACTCCATGTCATCCAGAGCTGGGTACTTCATCTCCTCGTACACAGACTCATCTGGCTCCTCATCCTCACTCTTCAAGGGTTCTCGCATTCCAACATCAATCCCACCCATCTCTATATAGACAGGTTCGTCTTCACAGTCATCAGTAGGGCTGTCATCACTTTGAGGAGGTGATGGGTTGCATTCGTTAGGGGAAGTGACATGGTGGAGGGGTTTGGAGGGGCAAACCCCACTGCCTCCATGGCTCTTAATGTAGGACTCATCAAAGGAAACACTCAGTTGTGTGTTGGGGTTCCTCTTGGGTTTGGGTGGTGGCACCCTCCTGCAGTCCTCACTGCATCCCTGAACTGCTCAAAAGGAGAGAGAAAAAAAGTCTAAGATCTAATTTGTTGAGGTATGAGTCAAATAATTATTGAGTCATATATAATAGATTACTGAATTGGGTGAAATTCAAGTTTTTATAATCTATTTGTCATTAATTATTAATGTGGGTCAGTTGTAGGTCTATATGTGCTACTCAGCGCAATATCTTGAGTCAGATATGTGGGAATAGTTGAGGCATATACATGTTTCTAGGTCACATATATGGCAGCATGCGAGTATACTATCTGGGTCACACACACTGTTGAGCTTCTTTCTGATAGTGGTGACGTAGCTTTGCAATGCGAATCTCTTTAGATGTGGTGCGGAGAGGCATTTATACAGCTAGTACTGTAAAATACACTGCGGTACCACTACAGTAGCTTACAGAGAGTAGCCATAGCTCTATGCTCCCAACTTGCTCTGAGTCTATTTCTAGGTCAAATACTGAGATGTTTGGATAGAAGTGTCCCTCACACTGGCAGGTAGTGGGAGATGAATGTGGTTAAGAGCTGGAGTATGTCTAAAATTTTTAAAACTGCAAATTTTATACCTTAAATAATTCATGTGGCAGATGGCCGAGACACACTCCTAGTTCCAGTAACTGTATGACTCACCACCCTTACTCCATGCATACAGGCGCACAAACACACACTAAAGATGCCGACACCTTAAGAGAGAGGAATTAGGACTGATATGTACAGTTCATAGTTTAGGTTGTTTTTGTTTTGTTTTTCTATTTTTTTTTTTACCTTTTTTTTTTGCAAAAAATTGGATACAGTGTATTGCACGTTTATAAAAATGTATCTTGTTTATAATATTATTTGAGAAAAAAATGAATTCAATGTTAGGTTTATTATCCAGTGCGAGAACCAAAAGTAAAGACTACAAATTAAAACAAAACATCCAATTTTGTTCTGCTTTTTGCATGCTATACATTTAGTCACGATCATATATATAAACTAATTTGAACAGAGGATGCTTGGGTCTTTTGGGCTGGTGTTCTCTCCTAATTAACACTTGCTAATAATGTGCTAATACAAGATTTGGTTAAGCCCAAATGTGTTTTGGCATGTGCTTCTTTGGACTATGATACTGAGATTCCTGCATATGCTCCTCTCCTGTCTTTGTGTGGGCATGCATGTGTATATATGTGCGGGCAGTAATGGGCACATAATGGTGCTCCTCTTCCTCGTTTCCACAGCAGCAAATTACATTACTACACTAGCAGGTTTCCATGGTTAATGCTGAGATCTGTTTCAGCATGGATGATGAATCCACCCCTTCAAAACATCGCTCTCCTTTCTCTTCTCCTCTCTCCACTGCTCCCTCTACCCCACCTCCCCCTTGCAGCGGATGTGTTTACCCGCAGCACCCTCCCCCCTCCCGCTCCTCCTGGGGAAAACGAATCTAGGTCAATCGCTCCTCCTGAATGAATTCTACTCTGACAAGCTCCTCCCCTTACCACTAAAGCGCCAGCTACAGAGCACGCAACCCTCCCCTCAGCCAGGGACACCCCCACACTCTCAATTTGATTGGCTCAGAAGCCTTAGTTTTCAGCATCTCTGGAACCTCATTGGCCCAAGCTGCTCAGTAATGCTGGGATTGGCTGGGCTGCAGGGGGTCTTGTTTCTGTGAGATGGTTGCCGTGGTGCCCAGGAAGATCTGTGCGCACATAGTGATCCCCACCAATCTGAGCCAGGCAGGGTGACTCCCTAAACATCACGTTGGCAGCAAAGCTTCCAAACTGGAATGGAGTCAATGCTCCCTGCAAACTCTAAATCTTTTTGTTATTAATGCAACCTGAAAACTCTATCAGTTTAACTTTGCAAAATGCATGTATTGTGATGCCCCCCCCCCCCGAGACAGTACTGTGCAGCTTGCATTTGTTGCAAGAAAAATTGTCTTGGGATAATAATGTTCAGTTAAATTACTCTAAACTGGTCTTACATTGACACAAGGCATATTTGAAGAGGAGTTTTAAGCAAGGTTAGAACTGTCAAAGCAGTTGATGCACGGAAACAGCTTAAATTACTAACAATGTGACAATAACCTTCTATAAGCAGCACTATTATTACTCTGCTGAGCTGAAACCTACTATGCTGAGCAAGAGATGGAGTTTGTATATAGAGCAACACCTGATGATTACATGCACAAGGATAAATAATCTCAACGTGCTCCAAAGATCTTATCATACACACACAATCACATGCATTATAAGTGACTACTTCCATCTCTGTCTCTACATGGTAGTAACCACATGCAACCTGATTTATCTGTTGGGAAGCAGAAATATGCAAACTACCATTTGCTAATTTGATAACAAGAGAAAAAAAGGACTGTGAGAATGAAAACTCAAACAAAGCTACAACCTATCCCAAACTTCTTAATTTTTCTTTGGTATTATAATGGTATTCTCAGTTTATATGGCCTGTTCATTTTGCGGTATGTTATTAAATGCATGCTAGAGTAGGTCAGCCCTCACGAAATGGAAAACCATGACCATCAGAACATATTGCAGCACAGATGTCTTTAAATATTCATTTATTATTATACATGTGCTTCAGGCTGTCATGTTTGCAATGTTGTTTAGCATAGCCAAAATATGGATATATATGATATATAATACTTTAATCACAGTTCAATCCCATATTGTATTTACACCCTTCATCTTATATCAGTTTACACCTATGGTAGGTCAGTGAAAAGCATACACTGAATAGTTAAATTTCATGTCATTGTGAGAGAAGCAATGTTGAAGAGGTCCCTGCAGTTCAGCTATATATAGTGCATCAGTCTTGTGTGAAGTGCCACCACCACTCACCGTCACATCGCTCCCCGCGGCAGGTGGACATGGGACTATGGTCCACTGCCTCAGACGACATGCTCAGCTTGGTGGCTGGGTCTCTCCTGGGCTTAGGCGGGGGCTGCTTCCTAGAAGTTGGACTTCCCACTTCCTCCTCTCCTCCACCCCCAGTGTTCCCACCACCGACCGAGTGAAGGGACTGGGAGCGTACTGAGAAGCCCTGCCCACAGGCGATAGGGTGCAGGTGGGGCACGGGCATGCGTTCCTGGGGGTCTGGCATGGTATTTAAGCCCATACGCAAGTGCTTGCCCTCAGTTGCTATCTCCTCACCCGATCTGAAACAGCGAAAGAGGAAGGACAAAGAGAAGGGTTAAGAGATCAGAATGAATAAATGTGGAATGCAAAGAATAAAAAAGATAAAGACACAGAAATACAGACATTCCACAATCCAACACATTACAATCAAACGTCTTTCATTTGATCGTATGCGCACGTAGGTATGTGCATTTCATTGTGTGCAGGTGGTCAAAATGACAAGAGCACTAAGTTAACAATAACAGATGTGTTAGTGCCATTGACAGGATGGCTTCTTTCAGGGCAAAGCATTGATTTGAGTTTAACCCTGGATATGACTGATAACCCTCACACAAGCACACACAATCAATCCCTTTAAACGGATGATTGGGCTGAATGGAGTGTTAATGATGTCTGAGTGTTGTGCAATAATGGCGTGAAGGGAAGTGTGTGCTTGAGTGTAAATGGGTGAGTAAATGAGTTCAAGCTCTGACTGTGTTTTAGCATCATATTAAAGAGACAGCAGAACTAAACTTCATTTCAGAGATTCATCTATTTGAAAAATCTCACATTTGCATCTGTGACATTGTCAACCATGCATGTTGGTATGGATGTATGTGGGGGTGACCTCTCAGCCTGTTACTTTACTGACTATGACTCCCTCTCTGGCCAGCTGCTGAACAGAAGGTGCTCAGTGGGTTGGGTTCATTGGTCAGGGGCTTAACTTTGCCTAGCAACAGGGTACCCATAGAAACCAGACACAAAACCAGCTGCCACTGCACAACAATAATAAAGCACACGTGCACACCATAAGCACATGATAACCGCAGCAGGGTTTGTTTTAATAGTATACTGCTGATATAAGTTTAAAAAAGGGACCTGCAGAAACATGTAGAGGCACAGAATGAACAAACCCAGAAGTTAAAAATCACAAGTTTATGTAAATAACTATAATATATATATATATATGGAAAAAAAAACATCAATGAAGAAATTATAAATTCTTTATCAACAAGATTCAGCCACAGGTGTTTTGGGCATGCATCTGCTGTGACGTGCACTTTTATATACATTGGTTGGTAGTGTGGGGGTGGCTGGGTGTGACTGGAGTACTGGTGCCTGGGTTATTTATAGGATATTTGCCCAGTGATTGGCTAGAGGACAGACCACAGGTGCAGCAGGCGCAGTTGGGGTTGATTTGTTTTTGAGCAGCTCTGGTTGTCTCACTGTGACACCATGGGATGGCAAAACAAGGCACCCCCCCCAAAAAACAAACAAACAAACAACCCCCCCCCCCCCCCAAAAAAAACAAAACAAAAACAAAAAAACAAACACTTACTAAATGACATACTGAGAAATAAGGAAGGAAAAACTTCTGTTTGTGTCTGCATGCACGTGTGCACAAAGGGCAGGGCAGTCGTTGGGAATTTGCATGCATATGCAAACATAAGTAAATGCGTGTGCATCTGTGTGTGTGCGTGTGTGTGCATGAACGTTGGATAAGGGTCGTTTTGAAGACTCTTAGAGATTTAAATGGATTTGTATGTCTGTGACTGTGTGGATAACTTTTTTCCCTCTGATGAAATACAATAAAAGAAAACCAGAGTGAGAGTGTGCTAGGCAGGAAGGCCCGCCTCACTCAAACCAAACGTGCTGATTTGATTGGCCTATGGCTGCTCCAGCTGTTACCAGGCAGAACCCAACTCCTGCAACTGAGCTCACACTTAATCTCTCTTTAACATTTTTCCCCCCATTTTCCCCCCAACTCTAAAACACACTTGTTCTAACAAGCTCTTTTTTCCTTTACACGATCACACTGTCAGTTTGCTCTTTCCAACCCTTTCTCGTAAATAATAATAATATAAATAATAATATATTCCCTTTTCCAGTTGTTCATGCCCATGCACGCACATAGTACGCAGGATGCACACACAAATTCTTACACTCTCATAGTCTTTCACTTGCTGTAAAAAAATGGGTCGTCTCATTGACCTACTTATAGGTCTCATAAAAAATCCAACTATTTTTTGTCTCTTTCTCCAGTGACTGTGAATTAATGTTTTAGGTTTGGCAACACCTAAAAGAAAGTGAACAGCAGATGACACTTTCCTCAGGTGTCACCCTGTCCCATTCACCAAAGTTACAGTACAGGACTGCATAACAATGAGGACATTGAGATCTTGCTGGTAAGTTAAAAATAGAGGCAAAGAAAGATTTCTGAATTTTCTCTAAAAATGCCACTTTGTTTTTCTAATGCCAGCAGTGTAAAGTTGAGCTTTGATCATGCAAGTGACGTGCCATTTGCATATCCAGTCATACTGGGAGCCAAAAAAAGAGACAGAGCTCTTTGGAGATGCATGGACCATTGAGAGAAGCATGACAGGGATCAAAGTGTTCCTGGATAAATAGGTTAAAAAGCCACATCTGGTCAGATATAAATGCTCAACTCCCCAAAAGCACCTTAATTATTTGATGAGCTGCTAAAATTGCCATCAGCTGCTAAAATACTTTGAGCCAGAAAGACTTAAAGCAAGTAAAATTATTTTTAGAATGTTTGAGAACACTGGAAAGCATAAATTACAAGTACCCAGTGTACACTCATGCTTCTTTCCGTCCTATATTACGACAAACTTTAGATTAAATTAATAGATTAGACATCATTCTAAGACCTAATAAACAATCATATTACTCAGTATGATGCCTGATGGATATAGTTTCTTTTTATGCCATGATTGTAAAGATCTGCTCTCTGTTTTTGTGGATTGCAAATGTCCATGTTGTCACCAACAACTTTCAAAATCCCTCCAAATACCCTGGTATCATCTCCTGATAATCTAACACCCAGTGGTTCTCTAACAAGCAGGATTTTTCCACGCGCTAGGCACATGTTTACAGCGTGTGCCTTTTATTTAGTGAAGTTACAGTTTCACCATGCTCAGTGGCACTGCTCTAAAAAACAGTGCAGTCAGACATGCGAGTGTTCATAAAGCTGGTTAGAACCCTCCTCTCACACACACCCAGACACACACATTTCCATGTTTCCAGATGGTTTTTAAATAAAGGTGTTTCGAAACACTTACATCATCAGCCTAATTCCCACCCTCACTTCCTAACTTCCTGGGTGTTTTACTGTCCTGGCCCACCTCATTCCTTCTTAATTGTAAAAGCTTGCCATCTCAAAAATAGAGCAGTGATGACCTCCACACAAGGACAAGTCCCAAATAAGTCTAAAAGTGAAAAATTAATTATCCTCCATAGATCACAGAGTGCACTGATCCACACTTGTAAACTCCATAACATAGCAAATTAACAAACCCTCTGGCTACTTGTCCCAATTTCCTCATCCTTAAGCACGGGATACCCAAAGGCAAAGTGGTTTGGGCTCATACCACACGGGTCCAAATGCCCTTGAGCATCAAGTCCCCTGTTTCAATATCCAGCTGGCTGGACCATTTGTTGCATGTCACCCCCCCCTCTCTTTTCCCATATTCCCTGCTTTAAATGTATTCAAAACATACTATTGAGGTTTTCATATTTGCAAGCACTTTTTTTCATCCTACCTCCTTATGGCTTCCTCCTGTTTTCTCTTCTTCTCGTTTTTTTCCTTCAGGAATATCTTGTTTCTCTCATTCCTGGCGTGGTCCAAGTTCTGAGCTACCAGGCCGTTGTAGGCTCTCAGGCCATTCTCTTCAACATATTGGAAAAAGCTGAGAGTTTCCTCCTCTTTGGAGCTCATCATTCTTCAAGTATTTCCACTGCATTCTGGGGGGCATATAAGACATATCAGTCATAATTATTCTTCGAGAAGGGTCACAAAATACAAGAGTGGGCCAGTCATGAGAAAAGCTGGATTTCACAGGCCACACGTTAGTGCCACATGTTGAGTATATGTGACATTGCTGTTGATTTTGAATATGTCTGAATGTTGCTGTAGAGTAGGTGGTGGGCCTTGCATCATGTCTGGATCCAGAAGAGTATTTTCCCTGGAGGTTTGCAACATCCTTTTCTACCGTTCACTCTGCACACAGATGCACACACGCACACACAAAAAAACACACGCACATGCAAACATATACAAAAGCTCATGTGCACATGGAAAGAGCTAAGACTCACTATTTAGCAACAATTACTCATAACCTTCTGCTTCAGTGTGGAACAGTAGCGGCTGCTAATTTTCTCAGTTGTGTTTGCACATTTTCTGGCTGAAATTACTGGCTTTAACCAAGCGAGTGTGTGAATGAGACTGAAAAAGGGCTTTCATCTTCTGCAGTCATAATATAGCCTGGACTCGGAAAGCATAAAACTCCTGGAAGCAATCAGATCAGCACAAATGAAACAAAACTATGAAGCATGCTTTTACATTTATAAATATCATCAATCTTGTCTCTTAAATCCTCAAATACTCTCTTCTCGAGTCCTGCCTTTTGAGTCGGTGATAACATTAATGTTCTTAATGAAAAAAGTGAGAAGAAGCCTTCTCTGTGAAATGTCGACACTTGTGCAGTTACTCAGTGATTCACTCCTAGACGGTAATTAGTTTATAAAAGCAATCGTTTGCAGCCACTTAAAGTCGAGGCACAGAACGAAGCAGATAATGATGCGATTCAGTCTGCATGTATGTTCACTTGGCTGAAAACAAGTGCAACCACATGTAACGCAGTACATACAATGTGCAACGGCCAAATGTGAATTTCGAGAGGGCAGTGGTGGAAGAGGAGAAGACAGAGCATGCTTTTATGTAGGTCAGTGTTTTCAGATCAACCTAAGACTCATGCTTGTTTACGTGTGAGACAAGCACTGAGTGTGAGCTCGCGTGGGGAGGGGGAGGGAGCTTGTGATATCTTGATATATGTTTGCATGTGCATGTGTGTGTGTGTAGAGAGGCAAGGGGAGCAAGGGGGGTCTTGGAGGGCAGCCAAATGGAGATTGCATGGCCAACTCAGAGGCTAGCCATTGTCTGGCCATCCCTCAGCATCCATGATGCATCTCAAAACTGTTTTGCATAGGCTTTTACAGGCAAGATGAGAGGACTGATAAGAGCCAAAACACAGGATCTCAAGAGCAAAGTTCAAACTAGGGCAAGGATGCCTGGTGTCAAGTGGTGCAGAGATGTTTTCTCCTGATAATCAGGTTTTATCACTAATGCACAGGCACAGTGTAACACCTACAGCTGCACAAATACCAATTTTTTT
The DNA here is from genome assembly GCF_041146795.1 of Maylandia zebra. Taxonomy (NCBI): domain Eukaryota; kingdom Metazoa; phylum Chordata; class Actinopteri; order Cichliformes; family Cichlidae; genus Maylandia; species Maylandia zebra. Next base: position 19,885,039 of record NC_135184.1, read on the forward strand.
TCAAATCACAGTTTCTGAGGGAAAACGAAGCACACCAGTTAGAGGTACGGCAATGGGAAGGCACAGTTCAAACAGTGTTTGAGCTGAATTAAGCCTGCCTGCCTAATCCCTGTAAGCCTGCAGCAGCACTCTGCACTGGAATCAACTTGTTTATCACAGTGTTTTTACCAACCAAACCTTTCTCACTGGATTGTCCTCCCTCAACTCAATGATACAAAAAGCTATTATTAATTTTTCATCTCCATAAAACCTGTCAGTTCAGTGAACATTTTCATTCTCTTTTTTTTAAGCAAAGCTTGTTTTGCTCAGTGCCTTGCTCAGTGACATGATGCATTCTCTCTCTTTTCTGTCTTGCCCCTTATACCTCCATTTGCCCTAGTTGACATTGGGTGCAACAGTTGGAACACAGAGGTGCACTTTGCTTTAAATGATAGTGGCACACCATTTCTGTTTCTAAGCAACCATGTCACAGGAGAAGGCCAGCATGGATATTCTAGAGACACACTGTCAAGAAAGATTGCAAGGGCAAGAATCTGGTGACAACATGCATGGGTACTTGCGTATGCATATACACACATGCACACACACAGACACACACAATCATTCTAGGACCAAGTTAAAGCTAATGTTTACTTGATGCAACACTTGGCATGTCTTTACACTTGATTTATTTTTATAGGCACTTGAGAAGGGTGCACAGTAGCATTAGACAAGCAGGCATTTTTTGTCAGTGCTTTGTGGGTTTGTAGGTCAGTGCTGTGAATAAAAAAAAAGTTCTGATGCATACTTACAATAGGGTTGTGTCCTTACTGGTTTGTGGACCAATGTGAGGTCTGTCTTCCCCTGACAAGTCCACTGTACACTAATGAACTCTGAGCTATGCTGCAGCACCAGTGCACTATTCCACTTAAAGCCACATAGACTTCCATCCATTGTATGGTCCAACTGATTGGCCAGCTAGAAAGACTGCCTGTGACCCAGGATAAGGCTGGTGCCAGAAGGGAGCCGGGCCATTGGGTACCCGGCCCAGTGCTCCCTTCCCTGGGCAAAAAAGGGAGACGCGTCCGCTCCAATCCAGATATTTCCACAGTTCAAGCCAGATGTCAGCTTCACTTCTTCAAACATCTGCACATGCTAAAGATGGAAGGAAGATGCAGCATAGCAGCTGACCGCACCCGCATACATCTCGCAAATGCACACTAACACACTCACACGCTCTGACATGAAGCTCCCACTTGCAGTTACAGACCAGGCACTCAAAGTCTTTCTAATTTCCAGAATGTCTTTCCTTCTGCTTTAACATGTCAAAGTGCTGCCCGGGTAAAAGGAATCCTTATCCACAGTGCCCTCAAGGTTCAGACCGAGGTAGAGCAAAGTGATGTGCATTTCCAGGTAAGGCATTCCCTGCCTGCTCCCTCCGTCCCGCTTAGACAGATAGGTCTGCACGCTCACACTGTGCTTAAGCAGATGACACTGGGCTTCCCAACTATAGATCACAACAAGAAGAACACGCCCACTGCCTACTGTAGCCACCTTCCACTAGAGCGTCATCCTCTGTCCCTCTTCTTTTTTTTCTCTTGTGTGCTTTTCAACTCATCTTCAAAAGCACTCATACCCCAGCCTCTTTTTGCAGTTAGTCATTTTTATGCTCTCGTCCTGTGTGCCTCGCCTGCCTTCCCTTAGCAACAGGGCTGTAACTGAATCGTGTTTTTCTGCTTTCAGCACCACGGAGAGCTCTCTCTGTCAGGGGGCGAAGGCGGGGGGTGGAGGGTTGAGTGGGTGGGCACATTCAAAGGGGGCCAAGTGGAAAGAAGGGAGGAGGGATGGAGGGGGGGCCTGAGTGGGAGGAGTCACCAGGTTGCCAGGGTGTGACCTCATTAGACACAACCTCCTCTGCCCCTGGCAACCGATGCGATTCCCCTCCCTGCTACCCCCTTCCTCCCTCCCTCTCTCTCTCACAGCTCGTAAACAACACCAGGACATACACACACACATATAAAAAAAAACCCACTTGCGGTGTTGCTGTGTTGCTTTCAAGTTCATTCATTACATGTACAGTAGTCAAAACAAAGAGTAATAAATGCACGCAGGCAAGAAACAAAAAAAAGAGAGAAAACAACAATACTTTTCCCTTTCTAATGTGCACACACATTGACCTGCTGATGCAAATTTAAAATATGTTTTGCATAGAAGAACAAAACAAGCAATGCAGTGCAGAGACTTGTTCCCAGTGGCCACAAAAGATGAACGGGATGAAAACAAGGACAGAGTTGAGCCCGAGTTGCATGTTTGTTGGTGGGTGGAGGTGGGGGGTGCTGCTACTGTGACTGTTGTGCACCCCAGTGGTGAGAAAGCCTGGTCTATGGTGCATGAATCAGGGGTTAAGGGAGGGTGAGCTGTTCGAGTTGGTGGGTAGGTTGATGGTGGGGGGGGGGCTGGGTTTGCTTGGATGGATTAACACCATCGACACAAAAGGATTAGCGAGCAGAGATCTGTTGTTTTCGTCAAACCTTCCCTCCATTTCTCTTAACCCCACCACCACCACAAGCTTGGCCAGGTTGTGTTTTATATTTTGTTGGGGGTATAAAAAAAGGGGGGTTGGAGGCAACAAAATGATTTTTTCACAAACATGTGATGGTCAGGTTAGGGAGGAAGGGAAGGCTTAAAAAAAGGCCAGCAATGGAACTAGTGAGTCCACCACGCTGTGCTGTGCTGACCTGCATTTGATTATCAAATTAGGCATTTGTTTTTAAGTTAATACAGGAAAAGAAAATCAGGGCAAAAAGCACTCACTTAAAACACACTTTTAGATAAATCATGCTGCATGTCCCAAATAGACAACTGCTATGCCCTCGCTTAGATAAAAATCAGCTGTCGAAAGGTAGACACCCCTTTTTCCTGACTATTGAGAGGGATGTGGTCGACTGATCATGCACAAAGCAAGTCGCTCTATCCAGCATACGCACACATAAACATGCACATATACAAAAAGGTCACTCTGACCTTAGTGCATGGTTTTTGTGTACTTCTCAAAAGAAGTATTTAGATCCTATCGGAGCTCAATGAACACAGACTGTATGGAAATCTCAGGGGTGAATGGGTTAAACTAATTTTTCCACCACGTGCGCAGGAGTACTTTGTTTTGTGAACAGTGGAGGACACTCCCTCTGGGACAGAATGGAGGGTGAAATAGGATACAATTCCTCTAACTTTTCAGTTCACGCACGCTTACAGACACACAATGACTTGCATAAAAATGCATTAAGAATGCCTAAATAGATGCTTAAAAGCAAGTTTTACTGAATTGAAATGAAGTAAGGTGGTTAGATTGTGATAATGAATATATCATTTTTGCACTGTGGAAATAAAGAACACAATTTAAAGCTTTTGGTGTGGTTATGCTGATGTCTAGATTCCATAATCATTTCTCTTAATTTAATTTAATCGTCTCTTAACACCTTATTTTTTTCAATCATTGCAAGACTAAATATAAGGTTACATTTGCATGAGCTTAAAGTTGCTTAGGTTCAGTGGCAGTTGTTGTATGCTAAATTTTGAGGGGGAAAAAAGCTAATTAAACGAAAACAGAATTTTAAATGTGACAATAACAAAGTCAATAAATATTTCCAGTGGACACGATGCATTTTTACCCCTATTTAGTGAACAATAGATGTCCTTTGTTTGTTGTTGTTGTCAATTTAGCGCTTAGACTACATCCTCCTCATTTAGTATCAAGCCAATAAAATGCACTCAGTCATTCAGATTCAAGTCACTTGTAAAGTATATAACCTTGCCAGTTCATGTGTGTAGTGAGACATTAATGACTGTACAAACAGAGACCAATGTGCCCTGCAGCAGATGCCTGGTACTCAGTTCAATCATGCTTGTAATGATGTTGCATTGATTCAGTGCTGTAACAGGCTAATGAAGAGTCTATAAAAACCATTATGCCAATCAATTAAATGTCACTGAGGAGACAGAATCATTTCAATTCTTTCCCGTGATTTATTAGGTGCTGTTTCTTGCTATCTAAAACTAGAAAATGATTTCTACTTCTCAACAGTGCGTGAGGCGGTATTCATATGCCTAAAAGGGCCTGTGATGCTTTGTGGCATTCTCTGTATTCTGTCCGCTCTGGAAGTGCCATGAAGGTGATGCTGAAGAAGGCACTGGCAAGACAGATAGTGAGACAGCGGCACTAAAGATGTCAGACTCCCATTAAAGATGCAGCATGGCTTACTTCCATTCCTCACATCTCTAAGAGAGAAATAGAGCATAAGCTTCATGCTCTGACCAGCAATCTGCAGACATCTGACCACTCCCAAATGGAGGAGAAGCAGAAAATAACAGAGTAAATGTCAGTGTTTCATATAGTCTTAAAGACTTGCATTTCTTATACTATGATTTAATAGTGTGAACTTGATTCTTACTTAATTATTATAATAAACTTGCATTTGAGGAAAAAGGAAAAGAGGCGACTTCCATAAGTAAAAGTGTTTTTTTATATACAGTGGGGCAAAAAAGTATTTAGTCAGCCACCGATTGTGCAAGTTCCCCCACCTAAAATGATGACAGAGGTCAGTAATTTGCACCAGAGGTACACTTCAACTGTGAGAGACAGAATGTGAAAAAAAAATCCATGAATCCACATGGTAGGATTTGTAAAGAATTTATTCGTAAATTAGGGTGGAAAATAAGTATTTGGTCAATAACAAAAATACAACTCAATACTTTGTAACATAACCTTTGTTGGCAATAACAGAGGTCAAACGTTTACTATAGGTCTTTACCAGGTTTGCACACACAGTAGCTGGTATTTTGACCCATTCCTCCATGCAGATCTTCTCGAGAGCAGTGATGTTTTGGGGCTGTCGCCGAGCAACACGGACTTTCAACTCCCGCCACAGATTTTCTATGGGGTTGAGGTCTGGAGACTGGCTAGGCCACTCCAGGACTTTCAAATGCTTCTTACGGAGCCACTCCTTTGTTGCCCGGGCGGTGTGTTTTGGATCATTGTCATGTTGGAAGACCCAGCCTCGTTTCATCTTCAAAGTTCTCACTGATGAGAAGGAGGTTTTGGCTCAAAATCTCACGATACATGGCCCCATTCATTCTGTCCTTAACACGGATCAGTCGTCCTGTCCCTTGGCAGAAAAACAGCCCCATAGCATGATGTTTCCACCCCCATGCTTCACAGTAGGTTTGGTGTTCTTGGGATGCAACTCAGTATTCTTCTTCCTCCAAACACGACGAGTTGAGTTTATACCAAAAAGTTCTACTTTGGTTTCATCTGACCACATGACATTCTCCCAATCCTCTGCTGTATCATCCATGTGCTCTCTGGCAAACTTCAGACGGGCCTGGACATGCACTGGCTTCAGCAGAGGAACACGTCTGGCACTGCGGGATTTGATTCCCTGCCGTTGTAGTGTGTTACTGATGGTGACCTTTGTTACTTTGGTCCCAGCTCTCTGCAGGTCATTCACCAGGTCCCCCCGTGTGGTTCTGGGATCTCTCATGATCATTTTGACCCCACGGGATGAGATCTTGCGTGGAGCCCCAGATCGAGGGAGATTATCAGTGGTCTTGTATGTCTTCCATTTTCTGATGATTGCTCCCACAGTTGATTTTTTCACACCAAGCTGCTTGCCTATTGTAGATTCACTCTTCCCAGTCTGGTGCAGGTCTACAATACTTTTCCTGGTGTCCTTCGAAAGCTCTTTGGTCTTGGCCATGGCGGAGTTTGGAGTCTGACTGTTTGAGGCTGTGGACAGGTGTCTTTTATACAGATGATGAGTTCAAACAGGTGCCATTCATACAGGTAACGAGTGGGGGACAGAAAAGCTTCTTACAGAAGACGTTACAGGTCTGTGAGAGCCAGAGATCTTCCTTGTTTGAGGTGACCAAATACTTATTTTCCACCCTGATTTACGAATAAATTCTTTACAAATCCTACCATGTGGATTCATGGATTTTTTTTTTCACATTCGGTCTCTCACAGTTGAAGTGTACCTCTGGTGCAAATTACTGACCTCTGTCATCATTTTAAGTGGGGGAACTTGCACAATCGGTGGCTGACTAAATACTTTTTTGCCCCACTGTAAATGTTTTAACCTAATTGTTTATTATAGGAGTAGAAATTATATATATATATTTTTTTACATACGGCCTTGATCCATATGTGCATACAATATTATACACCTCTTCCCATCTCCAAACTCAATATATTTAGAAATGTTAAAAAGCTTTTTAGTTTGAAAGTTGTTGTTTTTTTTGTTTTGTTTTTAAAAGTCTTCATCAACCTTCTTAACACTAACACAACAATTATCTGCACTTCCTCTCTCTGGAGATGTCAAGCTGAGGCATGTCTCTAACGACCACCCTCCGCACTTCCCGCTGTTCCACCAAGACAGAGAGGTGAAAATAAGAGACTGAAGACTGTAATCTCTCAAACAGGCGGTTGAGGGCTCCAATCTTGGGGGTTTAGCCCCCTGTAAGCCCCTTAAATCCCCAGTTTAGAGGGCCAGGACTGATGGGCTAAAGCCCCCACAGACGGTGTACTAGCTGCTGGTCTCAGACACAGCATGAGGACAAATGACAAACATAATTGCTGCAGCTTCCTGGTCGTTTCACATAAGTCATAAGACAGAACTGAGTTCAACGGGATCAGATACATCAGTTTTTAACACGACATGATTTGGTTGAGGTTTGGTTTCTAGTTACGGTGCACTGTACATACTAGAACATATTGTTCTTCTGTAATCACCAGCTGATGTTATTTATCATGTCTGTCTCATCCTAAAATGACTGTGAGAATACCAGAGGTGACAGATGACTCACTGCTCACAGCTGTGTTAGAATACAGGAGATTATTTCAGTTCAGATGTTTGTTTGTTTTTTGAAAACACACGATCGAAAATTAAAAAAAAAAAAGAACAAAACATGGTATTCTCGTGCCTCCAGTTGAGCTTTTTGTTATACTGTGATACATGTTTGTAGAGAAAACCTGCGGGTAAATGGGGACTGAATGTCATCTGAAAGAGGACAAGTTAGGTGACTGGCGCCATCTGCTGTAAAAATAGCAGAAACTCATTATTTCTTACCTTTTCCCAACAACCTTTGCACTCTGCATATCTTTGTCTATCTGTGTGTAAACATCAGTGGCCAAATGTGTGTGCGTGCGTGTGTGAGTGCATAGGTGGGGAAATATTCATCTCTCACCTTTCTTGTTGTTCAGCGTTCATTACGCTAGCTTAGCAACACCTGTGTAGAGTAGTGTATGGTCCAAGCCCTAGTTTGCTTATAATCATAGCAGTCATAGCTGTCAATTTTTGTAAATAATGGCAGATTTTCAAGCCCCCCAAATCTTCTACCTCGCTTGTTTTATTGTAAGACTGCGCTACCTGCTAGCATCCTTGCAAAAACACAGCTAGTCGTGTTTATTAGCTAGCTTGAACAGGTGTTTGAGCAGTTTAGTAGCATTAATTCTGAGACTCAGCTGATTTTTGGGGGTATTTTTTTTTTGTCTGTGTTAAACTTTCACAAGCTTTATACATAAGGGGCGCAGGAGTATATAACTACCTGGTGAGAAACTTCATAATTCATCTTCTTGTGAACATACTTTTGCACAATTAAGAAAATATGCCATTACCTCCACCAAAGAATTTCAGAATGCAGAATTTTAATGTTATCTCCAGTAGTTGTCTCAAATTACCCCAGGTTACTTTGAGCAATACTCATACATCTGAGAACAAAGACAGACCCAAAACTGCTAAACTTGTTTATAAAATGTAATGTTTTTCATACCAGCAACTGCCTTTCACTTCAAGCAATTTCTTAGTGACAGATTATTTTCTTGTAGACATGGATCTGATTTTAATATTATTACTGCTATTATTACTTGTAGTAGTATTGTTAGTATGTTTATTGACCATGTACATAATCCATATTGAGACCTGAAGCAAATACCTTTGAGCTGGAGAGTATGGCCAAGACATACAGGTACAGCTTCCAGTTAAAAAATGTATTTATGTAGGAAGGTAGGGCATTCTAGTAATGTGTATTTGTGTTACTAGACTCTACAACGCTACTGGGGGCAGAACATGACCTCTGAATCAATAATTCTCCAGTATTTCCCTAACAGTATACCTAATTGCCAAGCAGTCTTTTGCTCTACTTTACATAGCAATGAGCCAGTGCTGTTAGTATCTATAAACTAGACAGGAAGGGTATGGTACCAGGACCATATGCTATATAGTCTGAATCTTCTCATTACTAGGGTTCATATAACTCCCCTACACAGTTGTTTAGTTCAGAACAAGTGAACTGGACTGAAGTGCAATCTTATTGTGGAACTCAGAATCGTACCTTTATTCAGGCCAACATTCAGATAACAATAAAATGATAAATAAATACAATTACTGATCAGTCTATTAGGTACCCCTTGCTGGAACCAGGTTGGACCCCTTTTTGCTTTTAGAGCTGGCTTAATTATTCATGGCGTAGATTCATCAAGGTGCTGGAAATGAAAAAGTGTAACTAATAAAGCGGCAGGGGTAAAAAAAAAAGAAAAGAAAAAAAAGCCCCAAAACATCAATAAACTGAGGGAAAAAACAAGGGAATTCTCTGTTTATATACAACATTATCTATGCTGACATGGTGTGGTCAGATCTTACAAAAAAAGTAAAGTATAAAGTCACAAATATAATTTTAGGTATTGACCTAAAACATACCATTATTTAAAGAGCTGACATTCTGTTGATGTGCACTTGTTAAAACATTTTTTAATATACTATTGGGAATTTTTTTTGTGAGTGAGCTGTTATTGATGCTCAGAAACCATAGTGACCAAATTCTTTACAGGTGCTCCCATTGAACTGTTTCTGAGGTGTCATAGTCATCACCCCCTGCGCTGCACGCCATTTGCTTTTCTTACATCAAGCTTTGAAGATGGTTTCATTGGGTGACATTTACACTGTGACTATATGCAGTCATCGGAAAAAGTAAGTACATCCCCTCTTTGGTCAAGAAAACAATGGATTCAACTCCCTAAGAAGATTTTCTTTTCAATCATTTGTGCCACAAAAATATTAGCAGATGTAATTATTACAGAAAAGTTTTCAGATTAAAATGAACTCCTTGCAGCTTTACCCTTCTTCATAATTGCTCACTACAGCAGTTGTATGATTTTTTGCACATTTTTACACAACCCTAATCCAATGTGTCTCCTGCCAGGTTTAAATCAGGGAGCTTTTGTCTTTTAGGCCGATGTGTAAACCAATACATGTCCCCACACAGTCGCATGTTAAAATATATGCAATAAAAAAGTAGCTCTAACAAGCCAACACTTCATATTGCATTGTTTTCATTCCATCTAATTTTAATTTGCTATTTATTAATAATCGACAACTTTTGTAACAGTTTTTTTGGAACACTTGATGCCACCACCACATCTACTAAACATTTCGCCAGAAGATGGCGCCAATGTAAATTAAACAAGTAAAGCTCTATCCCAGCGCTCCTTAATGCAGGTAGAATCTACTGGGAGCCAGTTGTGATACTTTCAAATTGAACAGAATGTCTGGTCATCTTTAACCCCACATTCATTTAATTTTCTGTGTGTCTTAAAGATATTATGCTGGTGAGAGGTCCATTTAGCCTAAATATTACCCTAAGTCTAGTGTGCTAGAGCACTGATAGCAAGTGGCATCTTAAATATTTTACTATTAAGGATTTAGAATGTCATAAGGGATAGAGACGCTTCGATCTGCTGTAGCAGTGTTAAAGTGAGTTTAAGTAAGGGCACTTAGCTGAAGTAAAATGCAAGGGAGGGGAAAGTGCGCAAGGCTTTGGAAATAGGCATGCAGGCAGTAGACCAATGCAAAGTGTTAAGCGCGGGACAGAGAGGGTTTAGCCCACACCACTCTTCCTCTGTCCAGGAGAAGACCCCGAATCTCTGCTGTGAGGCGGTCACACTCACCAATAATGTGAAAACCAGACGGAGAAGTTTGTCAGATGTTTAAACTAATCGTCGCTTCATTAGACACACGTACCGTCTTTTTTTCTTCTTCTTCCCAACCTTGTCACACAGTTTACAGTCAGGTTACAGTACGCTATCCACGAGGATACCTGGTGTGAGATGCGGCAATGTCGCGAGGAATATGCCCACGCGTAAACTCTGTCGGATGCTTTTGGATTTTCTCGCTGCTCACGTTTGCGGTGAAAGTGATCGACGTGGACACGTACAGCTGTTATGAAGTGAGGACCGCTTTCCAGCAGGTCGGGCCGCTGAACCGGGTACCGGAGACACCTGTCACAGGTGAGCGAGTGGGTTTGGCACCCATGGCGTGGAGCACTTTGGCTAAAGCGCACTATGTGCGTCTGATAGCTTTCCAGAAGGATTTTAGTCTTAAAACGAGTGAAGTCATAACACTAAAGCAAACGCCATACTTAAAAGGTGTAGATGATGTCATGTTAAATCAGCCCAGGATTTGACTTTAATTTAAAAAATAAATAAATAAAAGTCCTTTAATGAATGGGCTCCTGATATCGATTACATTGCTCTTGCGAATGTGGATCACTGTGAATGGCCTTATAAGAGTTAAAAGTTCACTGAGGTGAAAGAAGATATTGCATCTATCTTGTTTTTACCATATTGGTCATATTAGATGGAGAATTTTGAAATAGTTTCGACCAGAGCATGTGTATATAATAATACGATGGATTGCGTGTCCACTTTCCTAGGATGATTTCTGTTCTAAACAGTGTAACATACCGACAAATCTGACATGATCTTAAAGTGAGTGAAGTCTGTCTGAACATGTTTGTCTGTTCTTTCAAGTCAAATATGTCTGTCATCTTGCATTCTTGCGTTTGTGTTTTCTTTATAAATCATATCTCTCAGCTATTATGTACACATTTAAGCTATTCATATATGTGTGAGTCTTGTCTGATATTAATTGGTCTAATATTATAAAATTTGCAGGTTCACGTGCCATCCAGCTGAGACAGGGTTTGTGAGCTACAACAGATCGAGTGTGACGCAAATAGTATCATATGATGAGGACAGTGAAAATAGTGATTGATTTGAAATCTCCTGGTTTCTTTGCAATTATTAAAGATTGACTCACACAAACTTAGAGCGTTTTATATGAATAATTTCTCTACATAGCTACAGCAGTGCTTGGAAACTGTTTTAAAAGCCTTAAAGGTTTTGGGGTCTGTGCTTTCCTCCTGCACACCGAAAAAGAATAATAGAAAAACAAAAAGAGTTAATTTATGAGGATAAACATCAGTTCAATCTTTTCTTGGAGACGTTTATAAACCAGTTTAGACATTAGTCCTGCTGTGGTAATTTTGCTTTTTTGGTAGTAATACTGTGATATGTTGTCACTATTAAATAAGGATGGTGTCAGTTTTAAGATGGAGCAAATTAGTGGCCAGTGACTATATGCAGTCACTGGCCACTATATTAGTTACACTTTGCCTTCACAATGCCTTAATTATGCATAACACAGATTCAGCAAGTTGCTGAAACGTTCCTCAGGGATTTTTAAAATTGGTTTAATGCTGATATGATAGCATCACACAGTTGCGACCCATCCATGATGAGAATTTCCTGTCGTGCCACAGCTCAAAGGCGCTCTAAGGGCTGAGATCTGGTAACTGTGGAGGCCATTTGAGTGCAGTGAACTCACTGGCATGCTCCAGAAACCAGGTTGAGGTGATCTCAGCTTTGTGACATGTTGCATTTTACTATTAGACCCACATCATTACACCAACACCAGCCTAATATAAGGCAGATTTGATTTGACCAATTCTGAGAGACTTCTATTTTTTAATTTTGGTGGGCGTGGGTGAATTATAGGCTCAGTTTTCTTTACTTAGCTGGCAGGAGTGGCACCTGGTGTGATCTTCTGCTTCTGTGCTATGCTTTCAGATATGCTCTTCTCTTTATCTTGGTTGTAAACAGTGGTTATTTGAGTTGCCATTGCCTTCCTATCATTTTGAAGAAGTAGGGCCATTCTAATCCAGATAGCTGCCACACACTGGATCCTTTCTCTTTTTCAGACCTTTCTCTGTAAACCCCAGAGATGGTTGTGTGGGAAAATCCCAGTAGATCAGCAATTTCTGAAATACTCACTCCAGCCCATCTGGCACCAACAGCCATGCCACGTTCAAGTCACTTAAATCACCTTTCTTTCTCCTTTCTGATGCTCAGTTTGTCTTGACCATGCTTAAATACACAGAGTTGCAGAAGAATGTGGCTGCTAAATGCATATATTTTAATTCAACAAAGCAATCTCCTATGTTTAACAGTCATCAGTATGTCCTTTTCACCCTATTCTACTCTTTTTGTGTGTGTGTGTGTTATGTTATTGGTACTGTTATTATTACTAAAACATTTGATGTATGTCTGCTGCATGAGGCATTTTTATCTTGTCACTGCAAAAATCAGTATGTTATTTGACCAGAGGTGATCATTATTTGGCATTCAATGTCTGTATATTGCTGCAGGCCAGAATGCTCAGTGCAGTAGTCACATGCAGGTTGGTGGCAGCTTAAGTATCAACCAGTTAGAGTCTGCATGCTGTAACTGGGAGAAGTGCAACTGATAGCTGAGTGGTAAACATACCAAGAGGTGCATCCAAACCACTCGATATGTTTGTTTAGTAGGGTGTCACTATTAGCAACAGAGAATATTCCTTTGCAAGCAGTAGTTAGCGCTTAATGACAACGAAAGGACCTTCCAAGCACGTCAGCAGTCTGAGACAAGACTTCTGTCACAAACTTTTGCACGCTCAGCTTCTCAAAGAAGCTACATAAATATCTCATTCTGCCACCTGAGAATAAAAGATGTTACACAGAGCGATGCGATGGTATGAAATGGTCTTTCTTCTTAACTGTAACAGTTTTAATTTTGCAGAATGAGGCAGTTGTAACTCCTTAGTCTGGACCATAAGTTAATAAAACACTGCTTTAGTTTCACTGTTGCATTTTGGGCTTACAGCTTGTTTTTCTTTTCTTTTTTTCTTTGAGTGGGTGTTTTGGGTTAGATGCAGTCTTGTCTTCAAAGTGCTCACCAATGGATGGGGTTGTCAGAGTGTAAGATCTGGTGTATATGTGTGTATGTGTACACAATTATGCTACTCTGCTTCAGTTCTCAGATGAAACGCCAACAAAAGCAACGCTTGAAATTTGAAGTGGCAAGACTTCAGTGCTTTTCACAGTCTGATATTTGCTTTAGGATACAGTGCTGCATTTCATGTGTGGTGAACTGATTTCTCACAAAGTGGCAGGAGTGTGGCAGCCAGAGGTCCGTCCAATTGAATGATCCCGTTTCAGATAGATGTACTTTACAGTAGAGATGTTTTCTGCAGATTTGTTTAGTCTGTATTTCTTGTTTTCAAGGACAGCACAAGTGAATTAAGTTGTGGCGTAAGAAGGACTCATATTCTTTAATTATGAAATTAAAACTGCATTGATGAAGCAATAATTCTGTGTAAAACCCAAGTGAGTAATATAAGATGTAAGGACTGGCTGAATTAATTGAGGAGACTTTAAAAGAACTTTGATGTTTTCAAATTTATATTAACACCAATATGATGTTTCATTACCAAACAATTTGCTTTTTAGACAATATTTATTCCCCTGGCTACAATTTATAGTGTAAGGAGAGACTGTCTCAATGCTGGATTCATCATCAAAGGAACTTTGATAATCAGTGACATGAAGTTGCTTATCCTCTGATTTATGGCCTCTTAGGTGCAGTGGTGGAGAGCCAAACACTCCATACTGTGATTACTACGGCATGCTGATATAACCCTTTTGGAGATAGATCATTTGGAAAGTAGACAGCAAGAAGTGCTGCTCGCAGACACATAACTTGATGAATTGGGTTCCTGGATAAATTCTTTAGATATGATCAAAGTATTTTACAGCTCAGTTAAAACCTTTTAAGCAAGCTATTTGATCAGGATTGTATGCGCACCACACTCACGTTTCCCTCCCATTTTCGTATCGCCACGCTAATTCACTGAGTCATTAACAACTGTTTTAGAGAGAAAGAGAAAGTGTCTTGTGTGTTTAATGCAAAAGGGGTGAGGCCGTGTTAATAGAAAGGCGAACGGGAACTCAGTGTGTTATCACATGTCGCCACATCCTTAACCGTTTACAGTGTTAAAGGCTTTGGCAAGCTCTCAAAGTGCACCACAGTCTTTGATTGGCTCTGGCTATGTTGATTCCTTTTTTAACTTGGCTTCTCTTACTGAAGCTGTGCACACATGGAGCACACCTACTCCATACAGACTTTATTGAGCACTAGTCCATTTTCTGTCTGGCAGTTTCTCAACCATTTTTTCCCCCAAGTTGGAATGAAAATCAAACAAATAACAACATAAAAAACCCAAAATCTCCAGTTTCTTAAAACTGAGGATGTAAAATCGTAAAAATAAAATAAAAATCTTGCATGGTCTTTGATCTCTTTACTTAGATACTCCAGCCAGTGCTGTCCAGACTGAAGGTGAGATTACCCTGTCTGAGTAGGTTTTCCCATCTTATTGGATTTCAGTCTGACCCAGTCTTGTGTTTCAGATGATTGTGGTCTACGTTACCCTCCTGGCTCACTTATGTGGTGGGAGAAAATGTGATTTTATGATGTCATTTTATCTACCTCTCAAATATAACCATGTACAGTACTGTGCAAAGTCTCAAGCCACCTCACATTTCTTTATATTTTCCTAGGAAAATGGAAAATAAGTAGAGTGATTTATTAAAACATGTTAGGACATGCATGGAAATATAGTATATAAGGCAACAAGAAAGTTTTTGCAATTGCAACAAGCTTGAATATCAGTATTTAGTATGTATCAACTACTTGATTATGATCAACAGAAAAATAAACAAGCATGCCCATCTGATATTATGCTGCTTCATCAGGTTGCATCTGTTTGCCTGCCAGCCTAACATCTCTCTTTCTGCTCTGTCTGTGCCCTTTAGTGTGGTTTTAGACTCTTTAGACTCTCACTGTAGGCTGTTCCAGATTGGGGTATGGGAAAGTTAAACATTTCATTTGAGTTTCAAAGTAGTCCAAAAATGCAGGTATGTGGCAGAGACCCTTTTGAAATGTGTTTGGGTTCAACATGGCCTATCCAAAGCATCACAAATCTGTATAGAGCAAATATCCTGAAAGTTCAGTGGATCTTTGGATTTCAAAGGGAACTAACTTCCTGAGGCAGGAGAAGGGTAACTGCATTAATTACTCACTTT
Organism: Maylandia zebra; assembly: GCF_041146795.1. Classification (NCBI taxonomy): domain Eukaryota; kingdom Metazoa; phylum Chordata; class Actinopteri; order Cichliformes; family Cichlidae; genus Maylandia; species Maylandia zebra. The sequence goes on from NC_135184.1 coordinate 19,900,306, forward strand.
CTCACTTTCTAACAAAGTTATTCTTGTTCTCAGAAAAATATTAGAAAAAAAACAGCAGTATCAGGAAACCACAAACCACCTGCTCATTAGTGCATACCAAATCCAAACAACATTTCCATACCATACTGAGGCGATGTGAGCTACCTATGAATAAATTAGTACCAGAGTTGGTGCAACATATCTTCTTCTTCTAAGCATTATACTGTAGAAAACTCAAATGTGATACTTTAGTACTACATAGGCGTGGCATGTGAACAGTGGTAAACAGCAGTAGAGTTTCTTCACTCAGATGTTTTGGCTTGTTCAATGAAGGGTGCTGAGATGTTGCTGAAGGGATCATGGCTGACAAATCAAGACCCCTGAGCCATGTCATTAATGGTAAATTACCCCAGAGGTATTTGTCATCTGAGGACAATTAAGGGGATTAGAAATCAAAGTTGACGTCTAGAGGGGTGTGTTAAAGTTCAGCCAGGCAGAATGAGCAGTATGTAGATTAGGCACTAATTACAGAACTCAGTATAATGGCCAATTGGATTGCGTGTAGAATCACATAAAAAATACATACCTTCAACTTGTAGACCATGTACAAAGAAAATCTTGCTGTATTTCTGCACCGCAGTATTCTCTGCATGTTTCTTATATAACATTCTGATTGCCTGGAAAGGCTGGTATGAGAGTTTATCAGTTCTTGTAGATTTTCAAGATATACTAAATATGCAGTTAATCAATGAATTAATTCATTTTTGGGTGGAGTGGAGGTAGTAGAGTGGTGTATAGTTTGGAGAGGCTGGCACTAATAAAAAGACAGGAAGCTAAGCTGGAATGGGCAGAGTGCTTTATTGAAACATGTGCAAACATATGTGGAAATACAGTATATAAGGCAAAAAAAAACCCAGAGTCGCCAGGTAGGAGGTTCATGGAAGTCAAACATGCAGAGGTTGACAGAGGAAGATGATAGGGATAGGGTGAGGTGGAGGCAGATGCGCTGTGAAAGAAGTTTTTCCAGCACCCTTGCAATGTGTTTTTGATGGTACAAAGAAAATCATCAGTACATAAGTATTCATTATTCATTCATTCATTAATAAAAAATGTATTTGTACTTACAAGGGCATAGCAGTTGAAAAGGGATCACTGGTAAGTAATCAAGAATTGGAGTCACTGATTTGCAAAAGTTTGTGTAAGGAATTTAAAAAAGTAGCACTTAATTAGACAGAAACAGCATCATGAAGATGAACAAAGATTGCAAACTCATAACAAGGTTACAAAAAATTAACAATTACATAATGAAGGGTCAGTACTGAGTGACCACCACGATACTTGTGTAAAGCTGCGAGCCGTGGCTGAGATTGCAGAGACAATTGCTGTTTTATATCATAGAGGAAAAGAGAAACAAAATCTGGACACTTACTTATTTCCCAGCAATAAAATAAATAATAAAATAAAACGGCTGTAAATCCTACAAAGTTTTTGCTTGAGTTTGTTAAGCTCAAATTTGGGTTATCTGATTCAAAATGCACTGTGACGACGTAGAGCCAAATGACAAAAAAATTATATATAGATGTGATTTTATGCAGGAATGCCTTAAAGGCAACAGCGTTGACACTGTGCAACATATGAATCCTTCCACCTGAAGGTTTGAGGCATGATTGGGAAACTGCTGTTAAGTCAACATCCTCAAGCACTTTGACAGAGCTGGGTAGTTTGCCAAGTATAATGGGGGAAATTTGCTATTGTTGCTATCAACTGTTGCTTTTTCCGAATGTGTCCTTTTGTTTTTTGACTTTGCAGAAGTTTTCATTCATGTTGTAACTGAGCAGCCTTTTAAGACCCATGCTACATTCAAGTGACTTAATGTTAACCAGTCACGCAGCAATGAAAGACAGAAATAGGATGGGTTTTAAAGATTTGTATGTTGGCTATACTGCAATTACAAAGGCATTATGGTTAAAACATTTTCACAAAGATGAAAATTGATACATACAGTACAATATGTCCTGTATTGTAGACTTCAGTGAGTCGTGGGCCTGCGTTCACAGGTTCCATACTTCTCCTTCATGTAGAAAGCACCAAATAAATATTCAAAAAGATAAAAAAGAACAAATTCAGGAGTTGTTCGCTACGACAGGGGGGGAAAGCAGTGGCATGGGCTGATTGCAGGAAATGGCTCAGTATATTTGGTACACAGTCAGCCTGTCCTGTCTGCTGCGGTGGCTTTAAGAGTCAAAGTTTTCCTGAGTATCACTTACTCCACACAGTTACGCTCAGTGGACGAAGAAGCCAGGCTGAATTCCACTATGAGTCCCTGGATATTACTTTCATATCACAGATAACACGCAAACACAAAAGAGAGAAGGAGCCAGCCAGTGAATTGAGCAGGGTCAGGGACAGAAGCGGAGAGAGGACATGCACCACATATAGGGAAATCTTAGCCTAAAAATGGAGCAAAAACAATACTTTGTCCTTTCAGAAATCTTTAAAGAAAAACTTGATGTATTTTTAATGTCAAATAAGCATAAATTAAGCTTAATTCAAGTATTTCCCAGAGTAATAAATGACACTAAAATTGTTATTGGATGTTTTATTACAGGATCAAACGCTACAAATGTTTGTGAAGCACTTCTAAAACTAACAGTTTGAGCTTTTTTTTGCATGTCATTTGTTCTATAACTCAACTGTTTGTCCACGCTAAAGAGGTCCGAACTGGGTGGAGATTTTAAAATCTATACAGTGACTGACCTATTTAATCCAAAGTGTATGAAATGAACAAACGAGTTAACTCTAAGCACATGCTTGCTCTGCTTCTTAAAGGTTGTTTACTGTAGTAGTTGCTGGATGGTTCTTAACTTTTTCATTCTCAGAAAGTTCATGACTTTTGTGCAGTGGAGGATGTCAGCTTTAAGTCAATCATTGTTGGAAGATGGGATGTGTATGTTTAAATTACCCCTCTGCAAACAAATAAATGTTAGATCAATTTGGGTCTGTGTACCCAATTTGAGCTTTATATGAGCGTTTTGATTTGATTTGGGCTTTTAAAGTGATTAGAATCTCAATATTAGGCTCCATGTAATAATAGCCAGGGCCAATACAGAAGGGCTGGACTGCTACAGAGATAGAGATAATGAGCTGTAAGGGGCAGGACAGCCAGTTATGACTTCACTCATCTGGCTCTGAGATGGGAACAAATGGAGCCTCACTGGGTAATTAAGAGACACCCAGGCCTCACAAGGATATGCCAGGCAAATGGGGATGAGGGAGGGAGGGAGGAGAAGGGAAAGAGGGATTCAGAATGAAACCCTATTGTGTTTCATGGTGGGATTTGGACAGTGAGGCACTGGTCTTGTGGTCTGTCCTTAGGCCATGCTTTAGGCTCTGGTTACAACACCTGCCTCCAGCCACTCCTGTTCAGCCCTTCCCCCAGTAAAATGAGTTATCATACCAGACTTATACATTATGAAAATGGAAAATGAGCATGTGCATTTGTGCAAATAAATGTGGGAAAGGGCCGTTTCAGTGACATTGTAATTGTATTTATAAAGTATTAAAAGCACTGGTGAGAAGTAGGTAACACTGGTAGAGTACTACTGTACAAATTTCTAGTTGAACTAAACTATGTGCTTGTAATTAAATTGTAATTAAACTGTTCTTTTTTTATTGTATTAGCTGATGAACTGGAGTATTGTGATTAACAGGAGGTTTTTTTTATAGATGTGATTTCCCACCGTTGTTGCTTGTATTTGTGTTTGTGCTTGTGTGTAAACCTTTGTGTGTTTGCATTGCACCAGTGTACATCCTGATATGACCGATGTGCTCAGTCACATCAAATTGAGACAACAATATATTTACCAGGAAAATATTATGGCTGGAAACATGGATGATGACTTTCACTTCCTGTCCTCTGGCTCTTCTGTCTGTTAACGTTATAGCTTGTCTAAATTTGGATTGACCAAAAAAAGAGAACAGCAAATAAACTAAACCTGCTTTTTTACTTTCTTAGATGCAGATCTGTTGTTTTGTAAGCACCAAGGCCCATCCTGCTGCACCCGGAAGATGGAGGAGAGCTACCAGTTTGCTGTAAAACGGGAAACTCTCCATAACATTCAGGCCTACACCCATGAGATTAAGCATGTGATCGCTTTCCATGTCGATGCCTTCCAGGGTAAGTTCATATACAATGGGGGTCAAGCTAGGGCTGAATTGACCTGAAACTGTTTTTTATGTATAGTATAATTATTCAGCGTGTTGGTAAGTTGTTATGCTTCACCTACGTATGACATACCTGCAGCACACTGTACCTGCCACTGCATGGGACTGATAGCCCAGAGAGGCTGGCTTCTGCAAAGAATCAAGCTAGAAAACCCAGCGTTTGTTGACCTGTAACTGAACTTTATTTCCTCTACTAGAATCCAGATTAAACAATAAAATAAGCAAATATCTAAGTTTATTTGCTTGTTTCCAGGCAAGAATATTTATTTGTAAGTTTTCACTCAGATTCCCAGGACCTTGGTAACTGGCGTGCAGGCAAGTGTAACTGAGGAAATGGGCATGGTCCCACTTCTTCTCTGGGTTTGGCAGCAACAGAAATATGAAGCAGGATCACTGAGGGTAGACGGGAAAAGAGAGTATGGAGGTCTTTTTCTTAGCCTCTAGTGTTTTGTGGAAGATGGTCTGCTTCAGAACGGTCCAGTCCTGCTCCTGGGACAGTAAAACAATGACTGCAGTCCTTGGAAAAATAAATTATAGTAGTTTTGAAGTAGGGTGTAACAATCCTTGAAAGTAATAGTTCTTTTTGCTTTTGTTCTTTATTTATTTATATAATTTTTGTTTGTGATGCCTCTTTGATATAAAAAATCTTTGCTGTAGATAAAAGCCTATCTTGGAAGTTAAAGGTCTTTGTGCTACACACAACTAAATCAAGCAGTGCACCAGCTTCCCAAGTTTGCCCTCCCTCCTCCACTAATTGCAGTGTCATTTAAATAAAAAAAACAAATCTAAAACAGACCAGGTTTTTCCTCCAGTACAATGCCACTCGGTAGGAAACATGCCTCGGATGTTTTAGTGCTACAGGAATTTTAGTACCATGCAATTAGTTTTATATGGCCACAAACTGCTTTGATGCAGCATTGGCCAGATTTTTGATACAAAGGAAGCAAGAAACACTGCTGGTCTTGGTGTCTAATATGAAATAATGGAGTAATAACGGGTAAGGGAATGGTCCTGTACATCGATGCCATGGAAATTACTGCTCACGTTTAACTCATGTATGTCATCTGGAAAGTGTATACTCATCCCCATAATGTTTCTTGAACTAAAATGAAAGCTATGTGAAATTCCACTGCTTGAACACAAAGCATTTTTATAAGTGTTTAAACGTTTCTAGAGATAAGCTCCTCTTACAGCATGCTCATAAACCAATTAAGTGAAATAGCTGTGTTTGTCCTTTTCAGGGTTATTATTATTCCTCCCTCCTTACCTCATGTCTGAGCCTTCCTCGTGAATGAAGATCAGGTGTTCAACATATCCTGAAAAGGCCAAGATGGAAAATAACAATGGAATAACAATAGAAACTGGATGGTGCCGAAAATGATGATGTCACTAGGCTTTAATTTTCAAGGCCTTCTAAGGACAGTCTCTGAGCTGTCTGAGAGCCTGTAGTGGAATGTGAAGTAGCCGGTGCCTCATATACTGAAGTAACAAGAATATGAATTTGTCTGATAACATTGGTGCTGTTATTTAAACTCTAAATGATAGGAAATTGTCTGTGGATCACCTTTTCCTCCTATTTCTTTTTGTTTGCTCTCAGCTTATATTCAGGTGTGTGCAGCAAATCTCACGACGGGTGCAGTGTCTGAGTGTTTTTTTACACTGTTGTTCATATTATTTGAACTCAAAGCTCTCATGCTGATTGGTAAGGTTAGCCAAAAGGATATGCACACTGGAAGTTACATGGGGGTGTGTGAGGAGTGTGTCTGCATGTATATGTGCTTTCGTTGGACATCGTTTGTTTTGACAGCCTTAAATTTCCTACTGTGCTTTGTCTTATGTGGGAGTTGCCATGTCATGAGTATGACCCCCTAAATGCAGACCACATGTGCGCTTGTGTTCCTGTAATAATGTGAATAAACAGGTTTGCCTGCTAGCTTCAAAATCTTGAAAATATACAATTAACCTTAGCTATAGTCCTTCCACCTCATCATACCAGTAAAACCCACAGCCCTAAAACCCACAGCCAGGTTATTAATTTTCAGGCATCAGCCCCTCTCTTCCTTATCATTCATTCTTCCTAACATTAAACCTCCCACAGGATCCTCACAGATACACCTAGGTCAGCTCACTACTCTCCCTCTCTCAACCATAGCACAAACAGTCATAGTCTAATCCATGTCATAGCTGATAAGGAATGGTCATTGGGCACTGATGGTTGGTAGGTGTGAACCACAGAGCCCGCTCTAAGCTCGGTCAGCTTAAAATTGCCATCAAGGGCTTTCGGCTGTCACCCTGCCATAGCCAATCAGATCTGGCGTGATCTCGCTTGGAAACTTTTCTGTGGCCTAATGTTTTCTTGCTTGTTGTAAAAGGATTCTTACTAGGATTTTAGTAGATTCTTGTTCAGGGGACTCTTGTTTGCAAGCTGTTGAAAAGGAAAATGAATTTCATGTGTTTGTTTGTCTGTGTGTGTGGTGTCTGCGTGTGTGTGAGAGTGTGAATGACAGGTGGGAATGATGAGCAAGAGAGTAGGTATCTGGGTATATAGTCACGAGGCTGGGATGGCAGATGTCAGGAAAATGCTGACACTTTTGATCACTAGTGACACCGATATGAGAGGGGGGGGGGCCTGACTCACAGCTAAAGGCCATTAATGTTTGTGTAATATAGAAATTTTGAACATGTGTATATTACATGTGCAGGATATTGTGTGTCTGTGTGTGAGCATATACATATGCACCAAAGACATGTAAGCATGTACAATATTTACCACCTTCACTAGACACTGTGGCCACCTTGAGGCTCAAGTTGTCCTCACAAGACTTGACAAATACTTTTTCAGAGAAATGTACTCTCTTGGCTTAAATATCATACAAAGTGAGTGCACTACATTTGAAACTTTGCAGTACGTGCCCTTTGAGGACAAGGAGTTAATTTGAGAAAGAGTGACAGGGACTGAAAACCACGCCATATAAAGAACGATTACTTTTCTCACTGAGGTGGCATAATTAGCTGATCCTTGTTTCATCATCCAGGAACTCTCCAGACGCCTGGCAGGCTATGCGTGTGCTTCTGTGTGCGTGTGTGTGCGCGTGTATTTCAGCACATGAATTTCAGACCCAATGTGATCGAAAACCACAATCGAAGACTTGAAGATACTTGAAGGCCTCGGCTTTTAAAGGCATAATGCAGAATAAGAAGACGAACTAATGGGGGGAATAGATAATGGGAATGCACAATAATAAGTGAGTCACTGTGAGATTGTTTGTCTTCCCAGGTGGCTTAGTTCTGCCTACAGTAATTGTCCCCCTGCCTTTTGGGAATTTACAGCTCTTCTAATTGCCTTTTTAGACAGTAGTTTCCATGTTAGTTGCTCTTTGCACTCACAACCCCATGCCTCTCATTTCCTCTCTCTCAGCACTGACAGGCAAACAAGAATACCTAGCCTGAAGCGTTTTAGTTTAATTAAAAAGTTTTCTTAATGCTTTCTTTATTTTAACTGTCAGAATCATCCTGGGTGGCCCACACAACGCAGCCTTTGTTGAGCCAACAGGTTCATTTATTGCATGTATTTGATTTGATTTATTGCTTTTGCATATGATTGGAAGAGTGAGTCACTTGACTGCTACATCCTGTTTTCAAGCATCGTTTATCCATCAGATTCAGGTCCCTCTATCTTTATTGCAATCTCTGGATTTGTCTGCAATGTCTTTCACTAATTTTATCCCGTCCTCTCTCACATCATCATTTTTGTTCTCTCACTTCACGTCTGCGTGTATATTTCTCTGCAGATGTTTTAAACGACAGGGTTATTGCTCTAGAGGCTGACGTTTGGACACAGAATGACATTGCTCGGCGCTATGAGCTCATGCTCAAATTAGGGAGGATATCCGGAATCGGTCCCTACATGTCTCATTTAGTCTACAGGGTGGAGGGAGACTGTGTTTATAGACTTAACATTGGAGCAAATGCACTGTCTTTCGAAGTGCGTGTGTACTAAGCGTGTTTCTATTGCAATGCCTTTCTAGTCTCCTGAGTAAACATGACACATGAGGACAGGATGCAAGAAGGATGCTTTCAGAGTTTGGAGAACTCGGCCTCACTGGGGAAAAGTGGGAAATAACAAAAGGAAAAGAGGGAGGAGCAAGGGAGAAGCTCAACGTGCCATAAAGTCTTGAAGTTGGGCTCAAATCTGTCCTAATTACCTCTGCTTTTCATTTGCCCTTCTCACCTCATGAATGTGTGAGAACCCAGAGAGCAGGGACTGGGGCCTTGAAAGTGAGCAGAGAGAAATAAGATGAAGGGAGGGCTTGTTGCTAAAGGAAGGAGCACAGTGAAGTGTGCACAGGTGTGTTTGAATGTGCTTCTGTCAGGTGTCTACCTGTGGGAGAATGCATGCTTTTAATGCATATGTATACCTTTAAAACCACTGAGTGAACAGGCTTTTTCTCTGTAGAGTCACTACGTGCTGCTACCCTCTTGACAACTTTCCTTTTTTATCGTCCCGGGTGTCTCTCTCTCCTTCTCTCTCGCTTTCTGTGAACCGTGCTTTGTCAGCATTGGTTGCTTAACAAGAGCATGCTGGGCCCAAGTGGGCAGCGTGCCAGTATCTTGAACTTGCTGGCTGGCATGTGTGCTGCAGAGCGCTCTCATGTCTTAAAGATAACATGGCTGCCAACAGTGCACTCTGCAAAATAGAACCATAACCATAAACACATCTCTGTTCTCCGCTGTCATATTTAATCCAAAAGTCTTCTTTTGTTTTTCTTCATTAGCCACCATCTTCCTCAGCAAGCACGCATGCATCACAATATTAGATTGAATGCCTAAGCAAATACCATAGCGGTCTAGATATCTGTCCAGCCTTGTGCCAAGTTCTATTGCAATGATTAGAAGGAACCTTGGATAAATATCCAATTTTTTCCCCTTCTCACAAATTATTTTCTGAGGCTGCTTAATAAATACTGTTTCCTACATTCCTGTTAGAAATAGTTGTGAGGCTATTGGTAAGACTAAGAGCACAATAAGCATCACACTCAGGAAATTACTTGATAATAAGACAAAGTCATATTTCCCAGTGCTTGTTACCAGTCCAAGACAGTTTGGCTTATCTGGAACAGATTCTGTCTGGCTGGCTGATAGGATTCATACTCTGCTGCTGATAGGTTCAGCCTGGCTTTTTCTTATGTTATTTTCTTATGTCTCACTCAGCTGCACTCATGCTTCACTGGCTGATGTGTGTGTGTGTGTGTGTGTGTGTGTGTGTGTGTGTGTGTGTGTGTGTGTGTGTGTGTGTGAGAGAGAGAGAGAGAGAGATGTAGTTTTTTTCAGACATGGGATAACTCACATTGCTGAGGCATAGGTCACTTCTATGTTACGTTTCACATGACTTCATTCAGACATAATCAAAGTGACAGAGTGGACCGTACTGTGGCATCTGATGCTGTGAGGGTCAAGGTTGTCAAGAAAAGAAGAGACATCCTGCTTAGGATTTTCTGAAGACCTTAGTCTGAGATGTCAAGATTCATGCTCAGAGTCTGAGACCCACGAGTTACCTTCCACATTGCCATCTGTGTAGCCTGCTTGCTTTTTCATAAATGCTGTCTTCATAAACTCTCTTCACATTAATGCATACCCCCTCTCTTTTCAAGTCACTGCCCGTCTCAGCCAAAAGCCTCCAGAGTTCCTAAGAAACTGTTGAGCTATTGAGGAATTTTGGGTGTGGGGTCATAATCTTGCACGACCCCACATGTCTACACTAAAAACAATATTTATGCCCAAAATGTGTACTTTAAGTAATTTGATTGTAAATTTTCCATGTAATTTTGCAACATTAATACAGTACAATATGTTAAATTTAATGGGATAGGTTAAATGAAATGTGCGGGATTAGTATATATTCAGTGTATACTCAGCATATTTCACTCAATGATTAATTATTTGAATAAATAGACCTTTGATTTTATATATTTCAGCTACATTTTATCGAGAATTATTGCTTCATGTTTATAACGGCCAAGAATCATTTTTTGAATGCATCTGTTAATCCAACTGCTTGTACAGTGATTGCTAAATGTTTCTAGATCTGACCTAGTAAGGTTGCTTACACAAAGCTTAGATGTAGATGTGAGTACATGTGTCCTTACACAGCAGCTGTCAGTCAAAATGTTTTTGAGAAAATGCCTAATAACCAGAACCCTTACCACAGCGGTTTAATATCTCTGAGGACGAGGAGATATTTTTGAGGGAGATTAATAATGTGGATTCGACCATAATAAGGTCATGCTGAGGCACATAAGGGGATATTGGTGAGCTTGGGGGAATGGCGTGTTGTACTTTGCAAATTGGCCAGACTTCCTGTGAAGGAGAGCTGTTTTCAGCCAGTACCTGTGGGAGAATGTATGCTTTTAATGCATAAGTGGATCAACATTGTGATCAGCATATGCCTCTGTAGTATGACTCACATGTTTGCTTCAGCCCAAATTTGGTTGGACTTAGCTGTCTTTCTCTTGTGCCTCTTTTCCAGCTGGGTGTGGGAATGATTTAGCAGATCACTTCCACATTCAAGTCAAGTCATTTTGCTCATTACACCCTGTCATAGACACTCTGCTTCTTCTGTTTCCTTTTTGCCTCTGTGGCTTCTTTGTACCATTAACGAGTCCCCACAGTGGGATTTAGTCACAAATTCCCAGGTCATTCATCCATTGTATTAGGGGAGGAGTTGCAGTAAATGATGAAAATGGTCTTCTGACTCTCTCCAGCTGTGTCCTCTTTATATGATCAGTGATAGATTGTATCTGCTGCATTGTAAGCCAAGATGAACACAGGTTTAAGCCTTTAAGTCAAGCACAGTGCAGTCTATCATTGGTAAACTGTCACCACTTTGGGTTTTGGGATTGTGATGGGAATTTGCCCTTTAACATGAAATTTCCCACTCGTGGGACTAATAAAGGTATCTTATCTTATCTTAAGAAATATTGTTTTGCGTAGGTCTTGATTATTTAGTATCATCCTTTTGTTTATTGTAGTCAGAAAATACAAGCATTTTATTTTGTTTTCATAGCGTACTGGACTTAGACATTTATACAGACCAGTTTTGGCCCCTAATTTAAACAATACGCTTGCACCTTCCTGTATGCCTGATTTATGATAAAGCTGATAAATGAAAACAGAGGCCACACCTGCTTAGAAAAGTGGAAAATTCTTTATTAGAGTCCCTTTCATCTTGGATTTGTTTAACACCTCAGTCCGTTTAAGGGTCTGTTTCATGTTAATCATATGTTAGCCTAAATGTTTCCTTTCATTTTTTTATGAATATCTGGAGTCCAGTCTCTTTCCCTGGCTGTCTCTAGTTTAGTCTTCATCAGTTTCCACTTAAGTAATGGTTTATTACCTGGACATATTTAAAATTTGTCGCAAACTACAGAGAGTCATGCATTTAGTTAGGTTTAGCTAGGCACTTTTGTTCAATTTACCTGTGTATGTAAAAAGGCATCGCCGGCTAATTTGAGGTTGCACCGGACCTATATTCTTTTGCAAATGGAATCATTTCACTACTTAATTTTTGGCAATAAAACATTAAGTTCCATAATATTGTAAGTGCAATACGGTTATGCAAATTTTTGATTGTCAATGCAAACTGTTTCTGTGTATTGTGATTGCTCAAGGCATACTGCCAAGTAGGGCAGGGCAATATGGCCAAAAATACTCATCATGATATATATTTGAAAATTTGCGATAACGATATAACTGACAATATATTTGACGCAGGACAAATTACTTTACAACTCCACAACTTTATTAGTGCAAAAAAAAAAACCCATCAATGTATTTTCACTTAAACAAGCAGCTGTTTTTTTATGTGCATTAAAGTTATATAAAAATGTAACAGTGCAAATGCAAATTCCTTGCTGACAGTTTAATCAAAAGGCATTTCCAGTGGAAATTGGCCAACATATCCTCAGCATAACCATGTATAATATCCACAAAACTTAAAAAGACCTTATACACAAACAATACGGTAATATTATGTTGAAGCACCGTAGGTATTACGAGGCTCCTGACTACGGTAGCTGCAATGCTCTGACAATCCATCAAGCGGTGCGGGTTCATAGCTTAGCAAAGTCGTACTAAAACAATTTTTGACAGATTTTTAAGCGCCGTGTGCGACATAAAATCGGTTCGGTAATAACGGTAATAACGACAGCCCACTTGCATGCTCTACCAAAAAATGTGCTTTGGTGTGTATCTGCCAAACCAGTTCCACACCACTGAAGTTGCAGCATTTTTACAAACTTGAACCAAAATTAGCATATGTCAGAGGTTCCCAAAGTGTGGGGCCCGCCCCCTGGGGGGGGGGGGGGGGTGAAAAGAAAAAACAAAGTGACACTTGGACACTGCTAACACAATGGACATGTTTTTAACACAACCTGACACAAACGCAAAGCAGGAGATAAAGCATGGCCAAATATGTTTCCAAACCAACTTTCTTCCAAGCCAAAGACTAGAAAATATGGTGAAGCATATCTTCCCTTTGGCTTCACCTGCACAAGTGCCAAGGTAGGTCTCCCCTGCAGAACTGGTTTTCCCTGTGTCAGGAGCACGCGCTGGGCTCTCCAAATCACAGACAAACAGTATCAAACATTCTTGATTTTTAGTTCACAAACACTTCTTGTAATGACTAACTACTCCTGACAGTTTGGAGATGTTAGCTCTTTATACAGTAAAGTTACTGTACTGTTTTTGAACCCATTTTGTACAGAGAGGCATTTTTTTGAAAAATGTATTGATAGCAATGTTGAATATTATTACACAGGAAAAAAACAACTACACATAAAATAATTACACCTTTCTAAATGGAGGGACAGTAACTGCGTGTGTATATGTAAGCGTGTAAAACCTGAAGATAGTCAGATTAACAGTAACAGTATTTTGTCTCTATCTGCCATTCTGTAATTCATCTCTTGTACCTTTGACGTTGCATGACAAACTCTGTATTCCTCGTCCACAAGTAAACGCAAAAAAAAAAAAGATTTTTCTTGTAAAATAAGGGGGGGGGGGGGGGGGGGGCTAGCAAAAAAAGTTTGGGAACCACTGGCATACGCCATGGAATTTTGTTTGAGTCACCACTAAATACAAAGTGAAGACTTTGAAAAAGCACCGGAGGTTTGGCAAAAACTGCACATAGAGCAGGTTTTTGCTAGTGAACTACAATAAACAGAGAATTTTAATCTTTTAGAGTTAAAGGCAATAATTTGGTGGCATGAATCCTGGGAAAGAAAAATCAGTCTTTCTATTGAATATTTGCATATATGACCATCCCTACACCTTCTGCACTCATGCAGCCCCCTATCAGCATCCCAACCACTGTGTTCCCTATAGCCTTTTCATTTCCTTTCACATCTTTAGAAAGTTTCACAATCTGAAACTTTTGTATGAACTAATGTTCTTACTGCATGGAGCAGTGCTACATTTTTCACAATCTAAGCCAGAGTTAGAAAAAGTATGTCACTCGCTGGTCCTTCTCTTTTCTTTCGTCATACAGTTACTCAGAATGGATGCTGTCTAATCACTTTTCCCATGGTGTTGACTGGGTAAAATATATTTTGTTGCTATGGTCACACTTCTAGTAACACTTGCTGCATTTAGATGCGCATACTTGTAATCTATATACCAATAAATTAAAGAGAAAATGGGACATGACTAAACTCCTATGGCCCTCTTAATGGTAAGTACCAGAGGTTCTGTCCATCAATCTGTCAACAGTGTCTACCAGTGCTGACTGTCTACATTTCCCCTTTATGGTATTAGCCACTTTAGCAACCACCCCACCACTCTCCCCTCAGCCCCTCACCCACAGCTCCTGAGCTCTGTCTCCTCTGTCCCTGTCGTTCTCTCATCTGCTCATCTGCTCATTTCCCTGCAGTCGATCATGTTTCCCCTCTTTTGCCAAAGCAGAAAGCATTGCCCCCCCTCCGCCACCATTCAGTCTCCATGTTCAGTCTGCCTCCCTGCCACATTATAGGGCAGTGCACTGTGGACACTGCAGGATATGAATTTTTCATTTTTTTTAATTTTTCTTTCCTTACCTATTGACACAGCAGGGTTGCCATTTAGATTCCCGGAATGCTTACAGTGAAATATAAAGCCCCCACACCCCTCCCTCATTATTCCAAACGTTCACCTCCTGATAGGACAAGACAGGCAAATTGGGACTTGGAGCCAAAGGTCAGCTACATTATGTGCACATACATTTTGATTGTATATGGGCTTTCAAAGAGGTTTTTCAACTCAAAGTGTTCTTGGCAAGGGGCAGTTTTCCGATTCTTTTAGGTCAAACTTATGTGAGCAGCATGTTTGCGCCTGGTGTCTGACAGATGAGTCATGCTACCACTTTAGATTTTAGATGTATGATTTCGCTGCACAAGTATGATGACTCAACAGATTAATTCAAAGACTTATTAATAGTTTATTACCATTAAACGGGGAGATTGTGTGACACTGCAGCTCTTCCATGTAACCTAAGATGACCAGCAGTGCGTGGGCGATGATGGACCTATATACAGTATTTCTGCTAATTAAAACAAGAATATGTAATCTACACATATGTCACTATGTCACATAACTGTGTGGTGACCTGTCTGAAACCCAAGCGTGTAGGATTAAAATGCTTTGCCTGAGAACATGGTTGGTCAGGTTCAGTCAGGACTGATTGCCAAGATAGGAATGACCCACAACTCCATGGTATGAGAACAGTGTCTCCGGTCTCATTATCACGGTATTACCACATCTCCAAGCACACGGAAGCACACACACATCTACAGGGTCACATATAGATGCTTGAAAATAGACATACATAGAAGCAAATATGTAGATTCTCTCTGCTTGTGCTCGCGCAAAAATTGAAATCAGTGTCATCTGTGATACCCTGTATCTCAGGTTTTCATAATGGGATTTGGATGTAAAGTCCAATAATGGTTGTAGGGTTACAAAGTTTTTTATGCACACACACACGCAAGAACTTGAGCCCTCAAGTGCATCATGCAACACTTGTTTTTATTACTGTTTATCCACCAGCTATCCCACAGTAATTAAT
Organism: Maylandia zebra; assembly: GCF_041146795.1. Classification (NCBI taxonomy): domain Eukaryota; kingdom Metazoa; phylum Chordata; class Actinopteri; order Cichliformes; family Cichlidae; genus Maylandia; species Maylandia zebra. Next base: position 19,915,604 of record NC_135184.1, read on the forward strand.
TTTAATTGAATTATAATTATATAGCGCCACATCACAACAGCACTCACCTCAAGTCGCTTTATATAAGGTACAGACACTATAATAATACAAAGCAAACCCAACAATCAAAGCACTTGGTGACAATGGAAAAACTCCATTTTAGGAGGAAGAAACCTCTGGCAGAAACTCAATTTGCCAGGATAACAGAACAAAGTTAGATTGCAATGCAACACCTCTACAAGCATGCCACTTCCATTATTAGATATACCCTCAGGGGACAAAATACATTTTTTGGAGTATTTTTACCTAATGCAAACATATATAATTCCATCCAGCCATTGTTTTGTCCACTTGCCCAATTTAGGCACACCCGGGGGCTGGAATCTATCCCAGCTTTTAGGTTGGGAGTTGGGTTAAACCTTGAACTTAATATGTTTCCTTTTATTCTGTTTCTCTCCTGTTTATAACTGAACTGGACGTAGTATTTGTGTAGCAGATTTGGTGGAATTTTGCCTGTTATTTTACGAATTCATAATTTTCAAGAGGATACTATCAGCGGTGCAGCAACCTGAGTTTCAGTGATGTGAAGTGAACAGGCAAAAGAACTGTTAGTGAAGTGAGCACTTATGAATTAAACTATTTCAAACAGTAGGCAAACATTTGAAATGCTACCTTAACGAGCAACAGATAGTTGCTCTAACAGTTATTTATTAGAGAGTCACCCAAGGTATTCAGATGTATCCTGGAATGTCCACCAGCAACCCATTGTCTATAATCTATAAACCAATGGATGAAAGAAAGTCTGGAATTTTCAAAGACTGCTCACAGAGTCTTTAAATAATTAACAATAGCCTCTATAATGCAACAGCAGTCAATCTACTGGTCAGACAGAATAATTAACCTTTAATAATTAACATATTATGTGCACATACATAAATGTCTTGTGCATACGTGCATTGTGATTTAGACTGAGGAATCCATCCATACAGTAACAACTGTGTAGCAAAAGCAAGTTGTGACAAAACCATAGTGCTGCTTATTTTTGACTTGGTGATTGTGGCAGTTTCATGGTGACACTTTAGCTTTAATTGAGACAGTTAAACAAAGGGTTGGCGTGCAGAATGTAAAGTGGAAATAACCTCCTATGACTTAAATCCAGTATTTTAGAGAATGACCTCGGCATAGCATTTGGATGTGGTGCAATACCTTATTATAGAGTCATAAATACATTCTCAGTTTAAGCCACTGTAAGTAAGTAAGTAAGTAAAAATTTATTTATATAGCACATTTCACAGATAAAAATCACAAAGTGCTTTACAGTAAGATCAGACATACAAGTTAAAATTAATTAAATTAGTTAAAAGCCCGTTTGTATAAAAATGTCTTCAGCTGCTTTTTAAAGGAGTCAGTAGAGTCTAGACAGCGTAAAGACAGTAGGGCAAAGGCGTCTTCCTCATTGCCGCTGGCTGCTATTTTACACATTTAATACATTGTTTATTCCAAACGGAGAAGATGTCAGATTGCACCACACGGCCACAGACAAACAAGGTCTGTTCATTTGTTTCCATAGAGTTAGCGTGACAATTATGTGTTTTGAATTTCAGTGTTTTAGGACTTCCTAGCAAATTAAAGATAATTGCCTCGTAAAAAAATATCCTCCAAAATAATCCAGTAAGGCTTCATTTCCCAACAGGATCACAGATGGGAGGCTGTGACATAGTAATGATAGCCACCCACGAGTGTGTGTCTGAACTGAGTGTGGTCAAATCCAGAATTAGGTACAGTGGTTAGACAGAACAATCAAACCCCACTGAGTTCCACGCAATGCTAGTTGTGGCTTAAAAAGTGGCCTGTTTTTTGTTCTTAGTATATTTCCCAGAACTGGAAAATGCAGAGAAGCCCACAACAGTCATGCTTGACTTATCACAGAATGAGAATCTAGATCTGTCTAACCATAGGAGACAACTTTTTCGAAAATCACAGATGAATAAAAATTTAAAAATGAGTCATGGGATCCAGTTCACACTGTATATGAAAAATCAAATGCTTGTGGAGTATGGTATAAGGCAGCTTATGCCTAAACCAGACTGTGCCTGGTCATCACTGTACCTTTCTATGGAGGCAGGTTCCTTCATGGTTCTTGCTGTTAGTGCATTAGGTCTTTTGTGGCTTCTGTTATATAAACTTCCTTTATACAAGTCTGCAGCCCTTCTCTTATCTGGTATATGCTGAGTGACAAGATGGAAGATTTGCATCTTAGTAATGAGTAGGTGAACAGTAACGTTTGAAGGTTAAATTACAGCTTATACTGAAGTTGCATTCTAGGTATAACTTATAAATTGTACCTTCAATTATGTATTGTGAATCTACAATACTCCCTGGGAGCTTATGTTTATATGACTCGCCTCCAGATTTTTGTGGCTGCATGAATATATGTGTGGGTTGTTCTACCAAGTTAATCGAGCAAAAGGCAATGATAGGTTATAACTATAACCTCTGCCCCCAGAAGGATAAGAATGAGGTAAAACACTGTGTTCCCTGCCTCGTAGCTTTGCTTAAAATCTGAACTGCTGGAATGTTTGAATAATTTAAACCGCACCTCACTGCAAGCTGTCACCCAGAGAGGTTTGAGTAGAATCATAACATAACATAGCAGTCATAACTTATCACTTATTGTTTGTCACGGGGAGTGTGGAAAGGAAGAAAGGTTGGTTTTTGTTCCAATTCTATATATTCGGACATGGACACGTTTGAAGTAAGAGCCGCAGAGAGACAGGGAAGTCCAATGAGCCCAGGGGCCAAATGAATCCAGATGTCAGAGCATGTTCATAAGGTGGAGTCGGGTTGTACGGTAGTTGTTTTTCCTTGTTTAAAAGGTCAGTCGTTTCTTTATTCCATTTTTCCTGGCAGTTTCCCACTCTCTTCCCTTTTTCTTCTTTCGTGTTCTTTCTCCGTGTCACTCTCTTGGCAAATATGAAAAGCTCTTTTAACAAGTATGGAATGCCTTAAGGATTCAGTGATCCTGTCATAAACCCACTGAATGATTTGCATCCACTTATGGGGCTGCTGAGAGCTAGAAGACATTTTTTGTTCACCTCTTGTCTTGAGAAAACTTCTGTTTTCTTATGTAGAAAAGACGCTCTGTCTCGCAGAGAGAAAGATTAAACCACGGTATTTCGGAGCATGATAATGTTATAATAACACTATGTAATGCCGTGTAATCTAAACCCGTGGTTGCATCTTGTGGTATAAATGTCCTGCAGCCATTAAGCACTGTGGCCTTGACTGGCAGGCAAGCAGGCAGACCTCACATTGATAACAACTTTGTAGACCAGGACTGGAGGCTTAGAAGACAGTGAAATGGCACTAAAACGCTGTCTTTACAACTTCTTTGGCAGTCTTGCGATTTTTTTCTTTGCCCACTCCCTCTCTTGGCTTCCTATTTTTCTTCTCTTCTACATCTCTTTTTAGCAGGACCTCTTTGAAGGCTTTTCTGACAGCTTTCAGCGAGCAATCCGGCTATAACTTGTCACCCTTTAGCTTTCCAGTCATATTACCTAACAGAGGATTTTTTTCCCCATGTCTCTCGCCCTTAGTTCAATCACACATTCTTTTGTTTTCTAGGCCAATTTTATAGGCAGCAACGTTAAATGTTAGCGGGAGCAGCCCCGATCACAGTGATGTTGTTATCGGGTGTGTTACAAATGAGTTGTGCTTTTTACTGGCTTGTGGGGAGTCCCAGTGTGTCACAGACGGCGGTCATATTAGTGCAGCTGTTGAGGAGGACATGGCTGTTGTTATCCTTCTGTCTGTGAGATGGGAGGGGCTGGACACACACCCACACATACACACACGCGCACACACACACACACACACACACACACACACACACACACACATAGATTTGCTTTGGTGAATGAAGTCTGATGAATCAACATCCTTGTTAAGTTAACATTATTCCAGATGTTTATCAATAAATAAATAAATAAAATTAAAAGTCCAAAATGCCTCATTAATTCTTCATCTGTTATTCGTCTGTTTTCGGTCCCACATACAGTACTGAACAGGTACTGGAGACTAATGTTCTTTTCAGTGACTACTGTACATGTATATGTGTTTGTACCTACATACACGTGTGTGCATGGTTGTTGGAGTGAGAATATGTGCGTCGGCCCCCTCTTTCTCTTTTCTCAGTGTCTGTACAGTTGCTACTGTGCCTTCATGTTTGGTCATGCTTTCAAGGTGACATCACACACCAAGAGAGGAGGGTTGAGTCCACGACATACAGACAGAAACCCACAGGAACCCACACACTTAAATGGAAAAAAAAAATATGGAAAGATGGTGGAAGTAAGATCATGGGCGCAGTGTAGAGTTTTGAGTCATGTAGGTGAAATAGGTTGAATAACCTTCAGATTTCAGATTGCAATATGAAATAATTAATGTTAACATTTTTTAAAGTTGCATTCAATGGGAAATCGTATCAATTAGCAGAGAAAAAGTTCAACATTTTAGTAAAATGAAAAGAAAGAAAATTAATTTGGTTGCAGCTCAGCCGTAGACCTGCTAATTTGTATTACATTTTTTTACAGACGCTAGGACACATTTCTCAATACTTAGGTCACTTTTGCAAAACTCTTCACACAATCCTCCTAACTGACCGTCAGCTTGGCAAAGCAGTTCATTTCACATTCAAAATGCACTACAACTACCAAAACACTTTATTCAGGTCTCAAATAAACTCATTCTTCCAGAACACTAGCAAAGGTTGACAGCCGACAAACACACTTTGTCACCCACAAAACAATGACCTGAAAAACACTAACAACATGTAGCATTACACAGTGTTTCCTTGTGTAAAACAAGGACACATCTCTGTTTATAATTTCAATATATGTTACTGGAATGAATCAGACATCATGCAGAATTCGTTAATATTTGTTTATGTATTTTTATTTTTTTGCACTAAGTAATCCCAAAATACAAGAATTTGTATACACACCATCCACTGATACACATACAATAGTAATGCTAATCTACTCGGTCTTCCCTATTTGGCCACAGGTTCTCATCCACATCACATCTTATGTCATCTAGAGCAATACACCTAGGAAAGAATCTTCTGGCTGCCAGAATTGAAGGAGTTGAAAAATTGAAGCAGTAACACCTGTGTAGATGTTCATCTACAATGAGGATCAGCTGTGGCTGGTTAAACTGCATTTTTAGATTTAAAATATGTTTCAATAAAATATTGCTGTTGCATTTTGCTGTCTTTTTAAGTTTGCATTATGTTATTGTTTTGGCCATAAGTTTAACAGTTTTGAAAACAGTATGTAAGCACATGCAAAATGTCCTGTACGTACAAAGATTTTTGGCAGTTGTTGTGTCTGAGTGAGGAGATAATTCATGAAATTTGAGAGATGTAGTCATTGAATGCATTTTGTGCCAAAACAATGATAACTGGTCCTCAGTTTAGCCCACATAGACTTCTGTTGTGCTCACTGTGTGAGGAGTTTTGCAAACGTGACCTAAGTATTGAGAAATGTGTCCTAGCGTCTGTAAAAAACTGTAAGTATGTACTTAATAACGTAGCAGATTACAATGGTCAGCATATTATTAAATCTTTATTTCTCTCTCTGTAGAAAAGCAGAGGCATCTTTTCTAAGACATGCATACTTTGCGAATATTTTCCATAACTTTATCCAACTGCAATTCTCACCTCAACTTGATAAACATAAACCAAGCCTAACTGTTTAGTTTCCAGGGTTTTGATATGTGTTTGCAGTTGAAATGCCTTATGCAATTCCTGGTGAGCTTGTAGATCATGTAATTTAAGATTTATTGATGATAGTAATGAAATGTTATTTACTTTCCCTCTGTCTTATTTCTGTGTCTCTCTTCTTTCAGACATGTTCCAGTCCCTATTATCCTTCTCTCAAGGCCACCTGAGTTCGCTGTTGGAGGGAAGCTTCCCATCTCTGTCCGAGCAAGCACTACCCCATGTAAATCAGCTTTTTTCCTCCCTCTCCCTCTACCTCCGTGGAGGTAATGTCTCTGTGGAGGGAGAAGTCCACCATTTTTTTAACAACCTCTTCCCACTTGCATACACGCGCCTTATAAATCCAGGCGTTGAAGGCAGCATAATGGTGGGCAGTAAAATGGGTGACTGTCTCCGTATGATCCGGCCAGATATCAACCCGTTTGGTAATCACGCTGTCGTCATGGCCCAGAAGCTGGCTGGGGCTTTGGGGGTTGGGCGGCAACTCGGTCTGGCCCTGGAAGAAGGTCTGGAGGTCATGAACGCAACCGAATATGCCAGACTGAGCAAGGAGTGCGTAAAGTCCCTGGTGAAGATGATGTACTGCTCCCACTGCAGAGGTCTGACGTTGATCAAGCCCTGTGGGGGCTACTGTCTGAATGTAATGCGAGGCTGCTTGGCTTGCGTGTCAGAATTGGATCAGCCTTGGAGGAGATACACTAGGTTGGTGGAGAAACTTACCCATGCCATGGCCGAGCAGCACAGTTTGGAACTGGCCATGCTGGGCGTCAGAGGGCACGTTAATGACGCCTTGCTTTATACAGAGCTTCATGGTCCACTCATTACTGCCACGGTGAGTACACACTGGTGAAACATCGATCATAGGTTTTAATGCACAAGAAAAGGCCTCCAAAACTTTTCTTCTTTTTGTTTGTTTGTTTAATATCTTTGTTTTATACATGTACCTTGGCAAAGTTTAATATATTGATTGGAAAGCTTTTGCAGCTTGCTTGTCAGTTATGACTTATTTTTTTCCAGCAGTGCAACAAAGAACCCTACACACTACATTAATGTTTCTGCTACGTTGAAACTTTTCAGAGAAAAATAATGTTTATACTGAAAAGAACTTTAGCCCCCACCAAGTTAACTGAGGCTAGAGGAATAATTTTTCAAAATGGTAAGGCAGCTAAAAATCTCCATTGTTTACATTCTGACTGTGGAAATATTGCTCATTGACTATGGTGAACCTGAGACAAAAAGTGGATAAAGCGTATGCAAGTGAGTGCACTTGCATGCTATAAATGCTACCATATGGTTTAAGCAATATGTGTGCACAAGTTAATATTGTCAACAGCATATACAGAGTTTTATAAACTGCTGCCAGAGAAACCTGAAGCTAAACCTGTTCTTTTATGACAGCAAGCATTACAGTTAAGCTGTACCTAGTTAGGCAACTTAGCAAGTAGTACAGAGGTTATAATACATATTGAGTAGTCTTCTTTGATTATTGGTTTCAGACAAAATAGCTTTTGAATCAGGCCATTATTATCACAAGTTCAAAGCACCAGATTGTAATTGCCTAGCAACATCTGTGTAAATAATTTTTCTTTGCCTAAACTTCAAATAATATTTATCTAGAAGGTAAGAAAAACATATTTCATACTTGTAGCAATTCTGGTGACAAATGGCCAGCAGCATATTAAGTAAGTAACTTATGTGCTTCAACATGTGAAACCAGCAGTGTGGCTCTTTTGTTGTGGAGGAATACTACAAAACATAAATGGATCCATATTAATGCATAGACAGTTATAACCTGCACAGATGCTTATAACTTTCTCTGTTTGTGTGTAACAGAGGAGAGTTAGGTGCCAGGCTTAAAGACTGACCTAATAAAAATATGCGGGGAGAGAGACCAAGCTTGTATTTCATGTGTGCGTACGTGTGCCTGCTTGGTATTCATAGGGTGGCAGGCAAGCCCAGAGCAGGGGACTCAGCAGCATGAGGACAAGTGGTACAGAATTGAAAGAGTTCCAGCTAGGCCATACAATCTAGACCTAGTAAGCTGACAAAAAAAGGATCTGGATACTAGTGGCTTTCATATGTTTGAGTAAACACTCACCAAGGTTGGAGCATAAACATGAGCACCCATGTGTAAAAAGTCATCAGACACGCACCCGCACACTAAAAGGCCTACGAGTTCTACGAAATACCCATTGAACCCACTGAAAAATGTTAAACTGTGGTACAAGTGCAAAAATGTGCTTAACTAAAGTCGAGTTGAAAAAAACGAACTCTGCTTCTTTTTTGCCCAGTCAGAGTATTATATGGAGTTGTTATTAAAGGAATTATTCTGACTGTGCGGTTTAATTCTGGGATGCTGTCCCAAGCCATTTGTGGTTTCATTTACTCTGTTAGCTGCAGACTACATGGTCTCCAATATACGTTGCCATACAACACATTGTACATACAAACTCACACAAACGCATACACAGAGGATTGCCCAAGGATGACATTTTTAGCCCAACCTAGCAACCTAGGTCTAACACATTCCTGCTTTTATTGATATAGAGCCTAACTGTGGGTGGGTTGAAGGGAAGTGATTATAGATTTTGGTAGATCCTAGAGTTGGATTATGAGAAGTAGACACCATTAGGGAAAATATGAACAAATATGCAGTAAAACAGTTACTCTTATTGATGCAAAGAGCAGCACCAATGTTCAGTGAGGCTTTCTCAGAATACAGCTGTGTTTAATTCATCTTAAAGTTTCTCCAGATTCAGCTGTGCTTCTGAGGCCATTTGTTGAGATCATTACAAAAATGATATGGCTCATTTGACCTACAGGGAAACCTTATATCTTCATGTGTGGTTATGATGGCCAGACTAGGATAACTCTTAACACATAAAAGCATGTTTTTTTTCTCACACATTCATTCAGTGACTCAGTTGCTTACTAAGCTCTTTATGGTATGTATATGAGAAAATAGCAACAGTGGTCCATATTAGAACAGTTTATATGCAGGTCTACCTTATCCGCTTGTTGGTTTTACCACACCTTCTCATTACGGTCTTACGGAGGAATGATAATAGCAGACTGGGCCTTTAGATAATGGAAACAAGGGCTCGTGGGTTGATTGGAAGCTTTCCATTTACCATCGCGGCACCTCAGTAGACTGCAGAAGTTTACATAGCAAGCACTTTTTCTTTTACACTTGGCAACAATAAAATTAAGGATTATCATTGGTTTGAAAATACAACCTCACTTTCAAAAGTTGGGATAGTAGGCAGAATATAAATAAAACTGAATTTATCGAGTTGCAAATGATTTGAAGCCTATATTTCATTGTAAATAGAACAAAGACTAAGAACTGAATGCTGCGACTGAGAAATTGGACTGTTTTTTAAATTAAAAAGTATGCTAATTACAAATTTGATAGCAACTAAAGCACACATGGATCCATCCTACAACTACTTAGGTTAATTGTCAACAAGTAGTAACACAAATGATCAAACCAAAGAGGCTGAGTGTTTTAGAAGTAAAGATGAAGAGGGATTCACCCAGCTGTAAAAGGTTGTCTCATCAAATAGTTAAGCTATTTAAAAATAATCTTTATGTCTTTTTAGTTAGCTTTAAAAATGTTTTATATGATAGTTTTATTATAGTATTGTTAAAATAGAGAATCGAGATAAATCTTCAGGCAGTGCTGCATTAAAAATAGACACAGTTCTGGGGTGGATGTGGCTTCACTGGTTTAGGAATACATGTGAAAAAGGTCAGTAAATTTATTGTGTTGCTGCATCCACAAATGCAATTTAAAACTATTATGCAAAGATAAAGTCAGATATAAAGAAGATCCACAAAATCCACCATCTTATCTGGGTTTGTGCTCATTTAATTTGGAGTTAGGCAAAGTGGAGAACTGTTGTTCTTAAAAGTTAAATGGAATATCTGGTCTAAAGACATTGTTCTGTATCAGTGTGTGGTTCAAAAGACAGCGTCTTAGGTACTTTATAGTGCACGTGGCATGGGTAACCCACACATCTGTGAAAGTTCCACTTGCTGAAAAAATGTAAACAGGTTTAGGAGCACCATGTGCTGTCGTTCAGATGTCTTACTTATTTTAGCAGGACAGTAGCAAACTACATTCTGCACATGTTGCAACAGCACATGGTTCTGTGACCAAGAGAGTACAAAGATCAAACCCTTTTTAATAGTAATACACGAAGGAACTGAAATCTTTAGTTCCCAAACAATTAGAAAGGTGATTAAAAAGGAGGTGATGCCAAAAAATATGTTTACTTTATATGTAAAATATGTACTTTCAGACCATTTTCATCATTTGTTTCAGATATGCTGATGAAAACAGTTCAGAAGGTCTTTTTTTTAATCATCTTATATGACACACATGCTCAGGCTTTTATATATACTTTCTGTATCTGATATTTCAGACTGTTAGCTTAATGTTTGCTGCCAAATAATGCAGATGGCAAATCTATATGCTTAAACCATCTTTCTAAATTGCGTGTGCCTTTGGCACGCCTCTAAACATCAGGCGGAGTGACTGACTTAGTCAGCAGTCCATTAGCTAATGATGGTTGATGCAGCCCATCTTATCCTCAGTCGCCCTCACACATTTCTGCCACTCTCAACTTCTCTCACTGTAATACTGTATGCTGATCATATGCAGCCACACCACAACAAATATACAAACAAACAAGAAATATAAAAACAAACAAATGAATAAATAAATGTTGTTATAACAGCCATAAATGTGATTGAGAGTGGAATGCCTTTGCCTCTGAACACAAAGCAGTTGCACTCAGTTTAATATCTTTCTCTAGTAATCTTTACTTTGGAGTGATGGATTGACAGAATCATATTGTTTCAGAAGGCACACCATCTTGGATCAATCTAGTGGAATCTAGTGTGTGGTTTTTCTTCAGAGCTCGTGGTCGGCTACTGGATGGATTGTTTGTACAGACAGAAAACAGGCAACAAAAAGAAACTTTATCAGTATAATAAATGAAAGAATGTTTCCAGCACTTTGGTATATTGATCATAGTCTGTAAGCTTCTCCAATCAAAGTCCAGATTTGTGTAATAAACTTCAATAGTGCCATCCAATGTAATAAAATCATGTTTGTTTATTTATTTATTTTTTTTGTCTATTACATAGTAAATCAGAATACCTCATCAAGTCATATTACCTCTCATATTGATCCAAAAAAAGTCGGATTCCTGATGAGACTTTTTGTTCTTTACAACACACAAATTCCTGATACCTTCTCGTGGCTTAAGCCAAAAGTTAGACGTCTCTCCTAATTAAATAAACATAAACACATTTTCTGACGCTGAATGCACAAAAATCACACTTCAGTGATTCTTATTTATAGTGCTTCCTGAATCCTGTATTTTGAACTAGCTACCATAATAATATCAGGCAGCAGCTGCTGCAATGTTAACACAAGTGCCTGCTGCATCTGTGTTATGATTTTCATGGTAAACGCTGGCCCATTAGAAGCCTTCATGAACACATGGGCTCCCAGTTTCTCTTTAGATGCTTATTTTCTCTCCCTGTGGCCGTATGTTCCACAATATATTGTAGAGACAGACAAGATGAACTCACTTGACTTTCCCAGTCTCTTTCTCTTGCTTTCTTTTCTTTTTCTCTATATATAACACTACTTGAATCCACTGAGACATCTTGGCACATTCGGTATCTGTAATTCTCAGAAATGTATTTACAGTTTTGCATAAACGTTGTCAACAAACTCCACAGTAACACCCATATTCACAAGAAGAAAAAAAAACAAAAAACAAAAAAACAAGAGGCTCTCATTTTTAGATCATCTGCAAGTGATTTAATCAGGGTAAACAAGCCTCCGTGTGGAGAGAGGAACTCAGTGTGCTCCTTACAGACTGCAATCTGAAGGACTTTTTCCTGTGATATACGAGTGACTGCAACTCTCTTTAATTAGCACTGACATCGTTTGGACAACGGAAAAAGGAGAGAGGGGAGGACAGCTCAACAGAGACTGAGAAAGAATAGACAAAATGATTTAGACAAAATGAATGGAGCCCCACAAAGACTGCAATGAAGAACTGTTAGAGAGGCAAAGGGCACACAGGGGGAGATGTGTAACAGTGTAAATTGTCTACACTCTTTTAGTCAGGGTTGTCGGAGATCTTCCTGTATGAGTGGGAGGATTGCTATAGAAAGAAAAGTAGGTTATTCAACATTTTGTTTTTAGCTACTACACATAATCATACTCACTTCAGTTAAATTCAGTTTTATTTGTATACTGAAAAAAAAACATCACAAACTGCTAAAGATGCCAGAAAAGTCAACCAAACAGAGCATTCACTATGAGCAGCACTTGGCAATGGTGGAAAAGAAGATCTCCTTTTAACAGGAAGAGACCGCTGACAAACCCAGACTCAGGGAGGTGTGGCTATCTGCGGCGAATGGTCGGTTAAAAAGTTAATGACGTGCCATATAAAGATGTGGGGATTGAAAAGAGGTGAGCGGAGGACAAATACTCAGTGCATCATGGGAAGTCCTCCAGCAGCCTACACCTATAGCGGCATAAAGCCAGTTACACACTGGAAACAATTTGCTGTGAGAGACCACAGAAAGATATGCGGGAGTGGAAAAAACTCTCTTTAACTTCAAGGTTAGAAACTGAAGGTACTGCCAATGAAAGTGCAGAACACCGTTTATTGATATATGACCAGGTAATAAATATATTATAAGGTCACAACAGTAAACAGAGCGTGGGATGTCTGCAAGCAAGCTTCAAATCACTTCCTGTGTATACGTGGCTTAATGTTTCATGGTCAGCTTTTACACAATGTTTTTACATAGAGGTGCTTTATTAAGCTCACACAATTAATATGGAAAAGAAAACCCACTAAAATTAAAACCAATTTAAAAATAAAAGAAATGGTGCTAATAAATAATATTTAAACTTAAATTCAGCTTAAATATGTTGTAAACAAACTATAAATGCTGCTTTCTGTTTATTATTCAAAACTTGGTAGCTTACCATCATAAGCAGATCTAATCACAATATTTAACCCTGACCAGCAAAGAGCTCATCTTGAGGTATGCAGATGTATATAATTTGTACATTCCAGTTTATGGAAACAACACATTATTTACAAAGCAATCTCCTTCATCCACAAAAGAAACCATAGATAATCATTGTGGATAATCAGCTTTTGACATACATGCCTTGACCCAGCTATGCTGCTGTTATTATTAACAACAACAAGAATAGAAAGCTTTTATTAACAAGGGGTCACAACAGGGGTAGGGGGTAGCTCCACACAACCCAAAAGGGAATTGTATCTCTTTCCTGGACTGAACCTGGGATCTTGTAATAATAATAATAACAATAATAATAATAATAATGCAATATTTATCAATCTGTATAGACTGTCTGATGCCACAGTAACACCTTATAGCCTAGATCTGTGTCAGTGTGTGGTTAACCATATAACACAGCCTGGCAGTGCTGCTGAGGGAAGAGAGAGGCTTTCTTATTCCCCTAACCCACCCACATGTTCCCAGAGGGGTCAGGGTTTGAACTGGCAAGTATCCAGTTGCAACCCTGCTTCATTAACCACGAGGCCTCTGCCACAGTACCGCTAGTCTGGCAAAATAAAGACAAAGTCCGTATTATACATACATGTTTATGTGTTATTTTTGGATAATGTTATATTGTTATTACAGACTTTCACACATTGTGCCCAGTGTTGTTCCTCACCAAGTCATTTCGGGGGAGAACAAAAGATACCTTAGAGTCTATGTATTTCTTCTGTTTTTACATTAACGTTTAATCAGCAAAAAAAGAAATGTAAACACTTGTGCGCACATAATGAGCCTTCCTTTTCTGTTTTCATGTGTGTAGCAATTAGCGGTGCAGTTTTTTTTTCCTTCTACATAGTTACCATGCTGCTCAACGGCACAAATTCTTTGCGGTCTCTTTGGGGAAAACATAATAAATATAATATACAGCCATGTTACCAATATTTTAACCAGTGGCTGGTTGCTTTCCCACTGTTATGATAGGACTGTACTACTGTGAGTATTTTCTTTTTTGTTTTCCTTTAGTCTGAAACCACAGTGAATCAAGTCAATTAATTTAACAACTTCTTTACTTTTGATCTTGCAAGTGCTTTTTCCAGCCTGGTAGCTTGTTACATAATGCTCATTGAAACATTCATATGAAATTAAATTAAATTCTTGTTCCAAAGGCAATGTCTCTTCTCCTACTACACGTTGGTGTGCCATTTCTAAACTTCAATGAAAGGATTGGATGATGGTTTGATCCTATGAGCAGTTTTTAATGATATCACCAAAAACGAAAGAAATTTGAAGTTTAAGTTCCTTGCTATAATCACTGAAGTGGAAGTTTCCTTATTTGTTTTCATATATATTCTGTTACAATGTTGGATAAACACGTCAAAGGTAGCTAATATTTCAGTATTGAAAACTTCTATACCTCAAAAAGTCAGGCTTCAGGCTGCACTAAATGCTTAGGATCAGGCAGTTCATTACTTTTATATAAGTATTATAAAACAGAGGGAATATTCTTGATCTCACACAGGATGCTTTGATTACGAATACAAACTTCCAAATTCCCAATCAAAAGACAGGCACTCACAAGAATTTTGGCTTTCAGGGAGAATTGCTGAAATAGCTTAGTTTCGGATAGTTGATGAACAAAAGGCTGCACTAAGGCCCAGTGTAAGATAAACAAGGATTAATCAGAACTGTGATGTCAAAGTATTCCAGTAGAGGCCAAGAGTGTGCATAATGGAGATTAGTGTACATGATAGTTTATAATTCTGTCAGATGGTTCAAAAGTGGACATTGTTTGATCTTAGGTCAGGAACTGATGATATAATCCAATCTTGGCTCCTTTTTTAAAATTTCTTTATTTTTATTTTTTTCAATTCTCTCATCTACCATCAGAGCCATGAAAAGGAAATATTTTATATGAAGTTCTGAGCTCACCTAGAAAGGGCATTTAACTGACGATGACTTTGGCGCCGCTTACAAATATGGTATGATTCCTAGAGAAACAGTTGGTAGCATTAGGCAATGACATGTGATTGTTTATATGCACATTTAGCACATACCCCATCGGAAGAAGAGGGTCTTCACTGAACAGACAAGCTAATGCTCATCTCACAATGTGTTGTGCTTGGGGTCAGGGGGGCTGAGAAAGTTCTCCAGGCTTTACTGGATAATCCCTTGATAAATAAACTGGGAGGAAAGACCACCACTGCTATCTGTAAGCTAATACTCCCCTAGAGAAGTGATGGCAATGGGCTTGGCTAGCTTGGAAGCGATTATCTTGCTGTTCTCTGTTTTTCACTCTCTTACTTTAGGAAGATATTTAAGTAATGCACAGTTCTTCATAAAGTTGGAACAACATAGAAAACATGAAAATAGATCATATCTTAGACCTTTGTGAGATTTAAAAAAAAATAAAATAAATTTATCCACTTTGGAAAGGGGTTATGTGCAACTGTGTTGATATGCAAAACTGTAAATCCACACCTGTAAAACATACTGTACACATGCAGTGTAGTTGTAAAAACACTAATCCACCCTCCCTGCAGCAGTAGAAATCAAATTTCACTGGGTAGCTCAAATGCACATAGAATACATGCCTTGTATTTCCCTAAAGTCTTCCACGTGGAGAAGATCCATCCCATCAATCTGCCCCCTCCATCAGTCTCTGTCCTCAGGCAATCATATAAGGAATGCTCTGTAAAATAGCTGAAATTGTGAAGGTATAACAAGGGCAAGCAGGTGGTCACACACACATACACACTCAAAACCAAAAACTCACGCTGGGCCCAAATGGGATTTCCATTCTCACGCCATCATCAGGTCATGAGATAATTGATTTATGGCCGTGTTTTAGCTCATGTCATTATTCAGCCTGTCATCTGATTGGCTTTCAGGATTATGTGGTTATCAGAGCCAATCTATAAGAGCATGTCTGTATTTCTCAAGAGTATCCTTAAGAGGATCCTGTTTATTTTTCCTGACAGTCACTTTGTGTTCAGTTTACACTGTATGTTTAGTTAGGCATAAAAATGATTTGTGTTAGTGTTATTGTTTTGAAATGTAGGTCTTTCTTTTGGACCTCTTCAAAAAGTATAACATTTGAACCTCTTCTCTGTGGTTTGGTAATGCAAAAAAAATGGGGCAATGCAAACAAAACTGAGAGTGACCCCCTCTTGATGTTCATATTTTACTCAGATGTTTACATTTTTGTCTGAAAGAATAGCGCAATGTTGAGAAACGCAGATGAGAAATGGCACTTTGAAAAGTTCACAATGACAGGATTACACCCTATCTTAATTTCTCACCACTGCAGAATTGTGATAACCTGTAGCACTGCCCTCATTTGTCACACACTGAACTTTATTTAGCACATTTGGTCTCATGCGATTAAAGAAAAAAACTTTTGAGAGAGTTTCCTAATAGAAGTATTAATAAAAAAATGTCCTGTTAATAAGTTTCAGCTCATTTATATATATATATATGTATATATATATATATATATATATATATATATATATATATATATATATATATATATATATATATATATATATATATATATATGCAGTGTATTTTCTGAGGTCCTGAGCAGTCAGAAAGGCCCCTTTTGTCTCTTTTTTATCACTCACTTTGTGCTTATTATTTCTGTTATGGCGACTCCTTCATGGTATGTAGTGGTTTTTTCCCCTGTATTATTATTATTTTTACCCAGAATAGTTTTCTTCCTAGCCAGTCATAACAAGGTTACATTAACCTAACAAAAAATTCAAATAATAAAAATGAGCATTAAACATCCAACTAATGCATCATAACTACATTATTTTCTTAAGCAAAACCTGTAACTTTTTTACAGACTATTCTGCTCCACCATTTGCTTACATGGCTGTTGCAAAGGCTTGCCAGCTTCCCCAGTTTCGCACACAGACACACACACACTTCCATATGCACAGTGCAGTAGACCTCCCAAACTCTACAGTCTGGACATGATGTCATAAGATTTTATGTTGTAATGAATCTCTGGAATTGGATTTATAGATTATTATTCCTTTATTCATTTCTGTATTTATTTTGCTAAATGAGAAAGAGGCACATTGTTTAATTCAGCAGGAGCTCTTGCATTGGCCAAGTAACTGTCGTGACATTTATAACAGTAGTAATTCCTAGAATTAACTGTGTTTTTGGTCAGAGCAATCAAATAATCTCATTTGTCAGGCTTTATTTTGAAATGTTCAAATCTGTGTTCTAATACATTTCTAAACACACTGTGAGCGTGTGCACACGAGATGAACAATGACTGTCCACAGAAGCATTGCTGCGCATGCAAACAGCATTTAGCTCAGAGTGCTGACAGGCTACATGGTCAAAACAGTTGCTATGGTCTATCTTTTCTCACCGCCGCAATGTAGTGCATGTGTGTGTCGTGTTTGCATGCATATGTGCGGCCATTCTCTTGTGTGGTTGAGGCCGTCCACCACATGTGAGCGTGTTTTATGGGTCCAAAGGGAGTTAAGGTTAATGCAGTAAAACCACCTTCCGCGTGCCCAGCGTATGCCTTAAAAGAGGATTTGACACGAGAATGCAGTAAAGAAATAAACTATGGATAAAGTAGAAGGTTTTTAGTGAAAAAGAAAAAAAAAATCAGATACTTATTGGGATGTCATTGTTGAGTCCTCTGCTACTGATGGGCCTATTGCATGGTTGGTATGTGAAAGCTTTCATTTAAACAGCACATGAGCTGACACATCTGCCTCACTGTGGAGGGAAAAGAATATTTTTAGTGCAACTGCGAGACACATTTTGTTACTGTTAACATATTTCAGCTGCTTCAAAACTAATCCAAACTCTTCCCAGCATGTGGACACACCCCTTCAAGCAAAAATTTAAACACACATGTCGCCAGGATGGATTTGCTTCTCTAAGATTCTAAAGTCTAAATCTTCTTTACTGTAAATTCAAATTACCTTGTTTACCAAGAATGAGGTGGTCACTGACTCTCTTCCGCTGTTTCTTACTGTAAGGCTAAATATTACGTAGTCCTTTTTGGATGTCCTTACACGGTAGAGTGACTCATCTTTCTAGTCAAAGCAATATACGCACTGATCACTGTAAGGAATTGTTTAGTTCAGCTTGCACCAACCATTACAGTCGGTCTCTCTGGCTAATTGAGGCTCACTTAATAACGCTGCCTAGAGGCTTTTAAGCCAATGAGATGTCATTGATTTTATCTATCGTTTTTGCGGCACACGCCCCTTTATTCATGACCCTGCTGTCTCCTCCTCTCTGCCGCTGGCTTTAATAGCCCGCTGGGAATACTTGCCAATGTTTCCAAGTCTGCACACATGCATTCACCTCCATGAAGTAGTGGAATAGTCGGCATTTACTGTCAGACCTCCTGGCAGTAACTCACTCATCAAACTGTTTCTTTCATCGCATCCCTCACTTCATGGCCACTCCTTTCCCATGCTCTCCATTACTCTGAACTTGGCTGTTCCATAGTTCTTTTCACCTTTCTTCCCTCTGTTATCATTCACTTTAATATAGCTGTCCTTCATTTAAAGCGGTGATTGTATGAGTGCGATGAAAGGTATTACTTTAATTGCAAGTAAGTTCTCAGAGTTGTATAGGTGTCAGTGGGTGGTTTCGAAGCCTCACTGCTGTTTCTCCCATAGTTTTATAAGATTTCTTTCTTAACAGGTGTTTGTTATCTGTCCTCCCCACAGGTGGACAAGGTGTGTGACCTGTCTACAGGGGAAGCCACACACATGCATCCTACTAGACCTGAGGTCAAAGCCTCGACACTGACCTTATCTTCTCCTTTTCCATCTTCCCCTTCCTCCCATCCTTCATTAGAGGAGTTGCAGGGGCAGTTAGGTCACTTAAAAAGGTAAGGCAAAGCTACAAACATTCAATCCTTTAGTTAGATTCCAAACTTTACTACTGGCTCTTCATTTTTTACAGTCAATGTTTTTTCTTGTTACTTAGCTACACTACTAGATGGAATGTAAACTCCACTTAAATAAAAATTGACTAGGCCTATATGACACGACCTAAGGGGTTGGCCAGTGTCTATTCACAGCTGTCACTTTTTGCTTTCTTCAAATGGCTAGTTGGATACAATTCACAACCACACACTGTAAATGTAGTGCCTGGTCCAGCTTTTTTGAAAGGGGTTTGCACAGTCCATGCCCTCCACCTGGCCCAGTCTGAGGCAACCATCCTGTGCCCACAGCAGCTGGTAGTGAGGTGAAGTGTGGGTAAGATTAATGTTGACGGACCAACAATTTCCTGTTTACCCAGACAGCCATACCACCAACTCTGCACACTAGCCGGCCTCGATTACATAGCAGCACTCACAAAAACACACACACAGACACCCTCTTGCAGTGTTGTCTACCATGAATCACTGCAGTGATGCCAGCCTAGCTGACAGGTCTGGCCTGGCACTAGCACCACCATTCATGGCAACACAATCCAGCTCACTGCTTGCTGCCAACACTGACCAGCGCACAT
This sequence comes from Maylandia zebra, assembly GCF_041146795.1. NCBI lineage: Eukaryota > Metazoa > Chordata > Actinopteri > Cichliformes > Cichlidae > Maylandia > Maylandia zebra. Next base: position 19,934,937 of record NC_135184.1, read on the forward strand.
GTGAGTGCTGACCACATCAGAGGCACGGCAGCACCAAGCGCAGTAAAGGGAGACTCGTGTACAGCTGAAAAATATGAAACATGATAGAGTAAAACAACATTTATATTTATTATATATTTAAATCTTTGCACATGTGCATATGTTTGCATGCATTTGTTTACTGACTTGACAAATTCATTCCATTTACTGTCTCAATTTTGATGTGGTGTGGGGAAAAATAGGTTTCGATTTATATGTGGTATACTCAGTGTCTGCATGTGCATGATTAATCACTCTCTTCCAGGGTCAAATGACTGTCTTTTCTCCCTCTTCCCCGTGTTTCCTGTCATGTCACCCTTTTTTTCCCTTTTTTCTTTCCCTCAATCCCCATTTCACCTCCCTGCATCCTCCTTGCTTGCAACAATCTCACCGGGACTCCAACTCCCATCATTCCCAGTTCATTCCCTCCGAAACATTTCAAGAAAAATAAACAAAATCTGGAAATCCTCTCTAGGTAAGCATGAACCCAAGAGACACACTTTTTTCTTTTAGAAATGGAAGGTGGTACAGTATTGTGCTAGTATAGATTGTTCAGATACTGCTAACAGGTGATTAACTTTGTGTTTTGGGAGATGGGTGCATATTGCATGTCTTACAAACAGCGGTTTTATTAATGGACTCAACACATTACCCTATATGACCCCATGTGTTTTTAAGCCTCTTTCTCACGGGTGGCGGCAATGTGTGTCCGATCAAAATATCATGCCATTGTTTTGTTCATGATGACAGTGTCTTTATTGATAGCATCTGTTAGCATTTCTGGGAAGCTAAGAAATTACCACACAGCATCATTGAGAAAAATGTGCTGATGCAGTGAAGTGGTCACATTCAAAGCCATTCATTTCCTGCCACCATCAGTATCATCACATGGGTGCAGGTCATGCTTTCATGCTTGTTATTAGCAGTGTTGGGAAGGTTACTTTTAAAATGTATTCCACTACAGATTACAGAATACATGACCCAAAATGTATTTTGTAACATATTCCGTTACGTTACTCAATGAGAGTAACGTATTCTGAATACTTGGATTACTTAATATATTATCATGCTTTTTTACAACTACATGAATGTACTATTGCTGTGTGATTTATTACTATTACTGAAGGTTACTCGCCATAATACCAACTAGATTTTTAAATCTTAATATAAAATGAGTAACAGTAGGTGGACATTAGGTAAGGCTGCACTTTTTGCAGTCATCTCGTATAGAAAATTATTCGGCGCGTATATAAAACAGGTCCACGGCTCCGAACCGTAGTAAAGTGACCTCTGGCTAATGCGTCGGTTCTGTGTCGGGCTCGTAGCCGAAAACTAGCTTTACTTTGTTGTCTGGGTCAACTTTGCTAGTGAGAGACAGAGAGAGGCGTTGAAAGGCTGCTCCAGCGAAACTTATTGTTTCGGGGGAAAACACGAACACAGCGTACAGTCGAGTCTTAATAGGTTACTTAAAACTGGGCTCGTCAGGCACTCTTCTTGGCTGCAGTGGTTATTATTATATTTACATGCTTCCAGCTCCCGTTTCTGCTCGTTGACAGCTCGTACTTTTCCACTTTTTCTCCCTCCCTCGCGCTCACAGACACATAACGGTTATGGCAGTCCATTCTCCCTACAGCACGGACTACACTGCCCATGAGGCTACATTCTTTAGGGCTATGCCTGTAACACTCTGCCTATAGCCTTCATATTAAATAATTTTTAAAAATATTTCTTTACGTCATTATGAGAGGCGAGATTGAGACACAGGCATTTGAGCCTCTTAATGCGTGTTTTGTTTGGGTTTCCACCGGCGTGGAATTACCAAAAATAGAGATGGCATAGCCTAACATATGAAACAGGAGAAGACCGCCGTGTAATCCCTTTATTTCAGCAAAGTAACTGTATTCTGAATGCCACCTTTTTAAACGGTAACTGTAACGGAATACAGTTACTCATATTTTGTATTTTAAGTACGTAACGGCGGTACATGTGTTCCGTTACTACCCAACACTGGTTATTAGTGTCATTGTACGGAAACACAGTGCCTCACCACCAGCTGCCCCAAAAATGTGACCACTAATGGTACAATTGCACGGTGCAATTCTCAATTTTAAACTTTCAATTTTAAGTGTACTGATTGTGAAGAGGAAGATATACGTCTGTATAAAAATTATACTTGTGGTTTTTTCCCCAGGTATTTTTTGAATACCCTAGATCGCTATAAGTCCTTCTTTGGCATGTTACCAGAGCTTCTATGCGAAGTGGCGAATGATGAGTCCACTTGCTGGAGCAGAGATGGAGTGGTGAAAAGGTAAGAGAAATGTGTTGCGTTAGAGATAAGAGCTTTCTTTTTTGCAAAACGACATTGCAGTATTGCATGGATGCAGGCTTGTTGGTGTTATTTCAAACAGAGATGTAATACCTTGCCTGAGATTTGACAGAAAGTGACCTCTGTGTTTAAGTTTGTGCGCTTGTGTGGAATAATGTTATGAGTCAGCGTGGCTGGCTCACGCTAATCACTGTGGAAATAAGTAAGTCATTAAATCAGTCTCTGCACTGAATAAATGCAGGCAGCACAAATGGTTGGAAGGCGCTCCTTTCCTTTGTGCTGGAGTCATTTTATGAGTTGTTAACTATGCCTTTCTCTCTTTCCAATAGTTTAAGAGATATTTATTTTTTGCTGATTTATAGGTGTGGCCCTAAAACCCTTTTCCTGTTCATGGTTAAGTACTGTGTGTGGTTATGCATTACTCCATCAGCATAAGAAGAACAGACAAATGATACAGATAACAGAGCCAATGCGAGTCTGTAAATGATTCCCCCTGCTGGATCTGATTCTTAAAAGCTGTGAAAGCTTGGTCCACAATTATGACAAGATTATGTGCTGCTTCTACTGTGGTGGCCTTAAACTGGCCCCCCTTGGCATTTCAACTTAGTGCTCTGTTATGGGAGTATTAGCTTTGACAGTGAAAAACAGAGGACCAAATGATGGCTTCCCCCATGAGTGCTTATCAGATCTTTTGGCCCAGATTGAGGTATGCATTATTTTCTAGTACATGGAACATGGACACGAGTACATGGAATAACATCTTGTGCAGGAATAGATGACTCACATTCTAAGAAGAACCTTTTTATTATCCTCGTTGGATAGCAGTATTTTGATAAAACTCTTCATTGAAGTTAGCTGTACTTTCAAATCTTATTTGTTTTTATTTGGATCTCTTCTTCTCTTCTCTTCTCTTCTCTTCTCTTCTCTTCCCTTCTCTTCTCTTCTCTTCTCTTCTCTTCTCTTCTCTTCTCTTCTCTTCTCTTCTCTTCTCTAAGAAGCCAAAGTGTGTGCCACATGCTTGTGATCAGATATACACGAGAAAGCAAAAACTGTGCACGCCATCCATAATTCAACTCCTATACAGGGAGTGCAGAATTATTAGGCAAATGAGCATTTTGTCCACATCTTCCTCTTCATGCATGTTGTCTTACTCCAAGCTGTAGGCTCAAAAGCCTACTACCAATTAAGCATATTAGGTGATGTGCATCTCTGTAATGAGAAGGGGTGTGGTCTAATGAAATCAACACCCTATATCAGGTGTGCATAATTATTAGGCAACTTCCTTTCCTTTGGCAAAATGGGTCAAAAGAAGGACTTGACAGGCTCAGAAAAGTCAAAAATAGTGAGATATCTTGCAGAGGGATGCAGCAGTCTCAAAATTGCAAAGCTTCTGAAGCGTGATCATCAACCAATCAAGTGTTTCATTCAAATTAGTCAACAGAGTCGCTAGAAGCGTGTGGAAAAACCAAGGCGCAAAATAACTGCCCATGAACTGAGAAAAGTCAAGCGTGCAGCTGCCAAGATGCCACTTGCCACCAGTTTGGCCATATTTCAGAGCTGCAACATCACTGGAGTGCCCAAAAGCACAAGGTGTGCAATACTCAGAGACATGGCCAAGGTAAGAAAGGCTGAAAGACGACCACCACTGAACAAGACACACAAGCTGAAACGTCAAGACTGGGCCAAGAAATATCTCAAGACTGGTTTTTCTAAGGTTTTATGGACTGATGAAATGAGAGTGAGTCTTGATGGGCCAGATGGATGGGCCCGTGGCTGGATTGGTAAAGGGCAGAGAGCTCCAGTCCGACTCAGACGCCAGCAAGGTGGAGGTGGAGTACTGGTTTGGGCTGGTATCATCAAAGATGAGCTTGTGGGGCCTTTTCGGGTTGAGGATGGAGTCAAGCTCAACTCCCAGTCCTACTGCCAGTTTCTGGAAGACACCTTCTTCAAGCAGTGGTACAGGAAGAAGTCTGCATCCTTCCATCACATGCGTCCACATACTCCACAGCGTGGCTGGCAAGAAAGGGTATAAAAGAAGAAAAACTAATGACATGGCCTCCTTGTTCACCTGATCTGAACCCCATTGAGAACCTGTGGTCCATCATCAAATGTGAGATTTACAAGGAGGGAAAACAGTACACCTCTCTGAACAGTGTCTGGGAGGCTGTGGTTGCTGCTGCACGCAATGTTGATGGTGAACAGATCAAAACACTGACAGAATCCATGGATGGCAGGCTTTAGAGTGTCCTTGCAAAGAAAGGTGGCTATATTGGTCGCTGATTTGTTTTTGTTTTGTTTTTGAATGTCAGAAATGTATATTTGTGGATGTGGAGATGTTATATTGGTTTCACTGGTAAAAACAAATAATTGAAATGGGTATATATTTGTTTTTTGTTAAGTTGCCTAATAATTATGCACAGTAATAGTCACCTGCACACACAGATATCCCCCTAAAATAGCTCAAACTAAAAACAAACTAAAAATTACTTCCAAAAACATTCAGCTTTGATATTAATGAGTTTTTTGGGTTCATTGAGAACATGGTTGTTGTTCAATAATAAAATTATTCCTCAAAAATACAACTTGCCTAATAATTCTGCACTCCCTATACAAGAGAGTCTAACTAATGTGGTTGTGATCCTTGTTTGTATTTACTGACAGTGTGTGCGTGTCATTTTACTACTACTACTATGAAGACTATAGATTTTTCAGCAACGGTAATGGGTTATAATAGTTTGTTGTCACACACTCCCTGGTGGGTGCCAGGTCTTTCCTTATGGTGTCAAGTGTTCTTGGTTTGAATAAGAAAACAGTACCCTACTGAGACATTTGGCACAACTCATAAACTGTTCAGCTTGGCCAGTGGCTATTCAGCTAGCCTCTTTCACTGTATCTGACGCAGTTGGCATGTATTACAGTGAAAGGAGGGCAGGACAGGGCATGAAAAGGGTTGCCATTTTGGTGCCGTGGTGCCCCCTGTGCCTTGGAGTGCCCCTGATGAGGGAAGCATGGTGTAGTGATCATGGCGAGGGAAGCCTTGGCAGCATAAAGATCCATTGTGAAGTCAGTGGAGAGGGGCACAGCCCTGCTGTGGGGACCCCCAAAGCCCGGAGGGTGAACAAAGACCCTCCTATGAAGCTGCATGGGAAAGGCTTGGACATCACTGCCATTACTTACTGCCACTACTGACCATGCCTGGGAAAGTTGTATGAAAATGGCAATGAAGTAGAGAGAAATGAAGACAGTGAGAAACAAAGAAGAGAAACGATTTGTTTTAAAAATACAAGAAGGTGAAAAAAAAGTATTATCCTTTATGGACATGTGCTGTTGTGTTTGTCCACATGATAGTCTTCTTTCCTGTATGGTGGACACAAAGCCACTCGGGGCTCAGCGGGTTTTCCCAGTGGACAGGACACAGATGCAGACACTCTCACATATCAGTCCACATGGGATCCATATGCTAGTCAACTGCAGGGGAGTCATTCATTCAGACACAATCATAATGTGCTCAGGCAACGAGACACACATCTAAATGTGGAAACTCACACACACATACAGACACACTTCCAAGCTATAATACTTCAAAGTACATCAAAGGCATTTGGGATTGAAATTCCCTTCCTCTCTTTATTCAGCAACTGATAACAGAGTGGCAAGCGGGGGGCAAGCAGTTGTACTTAACAACTAAAAATGTGTTTTGGCAAATGTTCAAAATCTCAGAATATTTACACCGACACAGGTGCGAATACTTTGCTTCAACTTTTCCGGAAAAATAAGCTCAATCAAAATGATCACAGTTTTCTTTTTTTATTTACTATTTTTTTAGGTTAGCCACTCACTCGATAGCTATGGTGGTGTTATTACAAAGTGAAATAACTCACTTTAATTACATAATTACAGGTATGCTTAGAGATACTGTGTGCATGTTTTCACACGATGCTTTATTAATTTTCTTCACTTATCTAATTGTAGTTGGGGGGTTTACTATATTTGACACATAAACTGGATATATTTCAAAACATAAGGGAATCATTTGCTCTGTGAGTATGCTTCTACAAATATTTTAAGAAGTTAACCTGACACAAATCTTAGCCACCTAGTGTTGAACTCTTCCAAGCGATTTTTGGTCTGTCTGTTATTTATTATGGCAACCCCTGCCGAACAGCGTGGCTTCTTTAATCTGAAGGAGGCTGAAAGGCACACATGTCTGAAAAAAACAGCTCCAGCTGGTAATTAGACTGTTTCAGAAAAGAGATGGAGATACTTGCATACAATACTTCTGTGAGAAAAACAAACTGTTTCATACTAGCTGTCCCTTCATGGATCCTAGCGTCCTCATGTTAAGGAGGATGCTACCATGCTACACATGTTACCATGGCATCTAAACATGCTAAACATGTTAGCATGACAGCAATGCTAACATGATCCCTTATCCAACTTAGGGTTGCAGGTGTGCTGAAGCCTATTCCAGTTGTCATACGGTAAGAAGTGGGGTACTTCCTGGAAAGTTCCCAGTCTATCACAAGTCTAACACAGAGAAACAATAATTCAGACTCAGCTGCTCCCTTTAGGGGTCGCTACAGCAAATCATCTGTCTCACAATTCAAGGATAAGAGTTCGCATCTATAGTTAGCTAACCTAACAGGCATGTCTTTGGACTTTAGAGAGAACCCACGGAGGTACAGCAAAAACATACAAATACCACACAGAAAAAACCCCAGTCGCCAGCGGGTACAAACCTTAAACTCTCTTCCTGTGAGGCAACAGTGCTAACCATCACACGACCACGTTCCCTGCAGTCAGAAATCATTGTGTTTATTGCATAGCCCACTCTCTCTGCATTGGCCTTTATGAGGAGCAATAATCATTGCAACAGTAACAGTAAATCCCACAAACCCCCATTGGTTTTTTTTTTAAATGCAATATTCATGTATACCTAACTTATTCATATTTATACTATAAGTGCATCCTCATTGCTATGGAATTCTGCAGAGAGAGGTGTAGGTGCTTTTTAGTGTATTATTCTAATTATTATAAAAGATTTTTAAGAATAGATAATTCTATCACCTATATTATATGACCCAATACAAACGATTCCACTGTATTGGGAGTAACTCAAGAGATGGTCCACGTACAATACAGCAGTGTGAGTCTTTCTGAATGCCTTGCATTTTTATAAGGTTATGACAATCCATTTGTTTATCATTTTGACATCTGGAATCCATTCTGTTATTGCAGAGAGTAACAGAGAGAGCGCTGCGCTGGGCAAAACGTTCACCCCTCATGCTCTCACTCGTTTTTCTTCACGCCTTCTGGTCCCATCCAGTTATAGCCTTCTCTGTGTCTGTCTCTCGGGTTAGGAGAGTTCAGTTCCAAAAAATGCGAGCGAATTGGATAATGAAAGAGGGAACTATAAATTAATGACCATATGCAGAGGGAAGACATTCCCCGCTTTGTGTGCAGTCTGTGTGCTTCACATATGTGCCTCAAGACCTGTGTTTTGGTGACAAGCAGGACGATAGAAGTTCGTTGTATTTAAAATGTAAAGTTGCAATAATATGATAAAGCAGACATGGTGGAATTGTGAGAGTCATGATTTGTTTGCAGAGAAAAAGTGGAGCATTTTGGAAATTGCCTACATATGTTTACATTTTCTGCCTCTACACCTACCCTTTAACCCTTTGCCATTGTGTGCAACAGCTTCCCTTTTTACTACCTCAATTCGCCTATTCTACTTCCTAAGCTCTTATTCAGCAGCCCCTTCCTTTCCCATAACCCTGGTCTACTTCCTGGGACCTTAGTATGACCCACGCTGCATTGCTTTGACTCTTTTCTCTTTGGGCCTGCGTCTTTGTGGTGTGGGTGTGTATATGTGTGCACACTCGAGAGAAAGAGAAAACAACAGTGATCATATTTCAGTATTTGTGAGGTATTTATACTCTCTGAAGAAATGCTTGGATTCTGAGTTTGGATTCATGGATTTTCTAAAAATGGGGACAAGTTTAGATGTCAGCAGATGTAATTCTGTTGGCATATACAGCTATTTGCCAATGTGGTTCCTGCATGAAAAGTGTTTATGAGTTTCAGTCTCTTCAAGTTTTGGTTTTATGGTGTGCCTTGAGCACACTGTATATTTATAAAGTTTCTTTCCAACTTCTTTCAGTCTTATTCTGATTGTTTTTATAGAGGAGATGCAACTTCTCCCTTAGAGTCAGCCAGTGCACTCGGTTGAGCTAATATAATTAAATTTCCACAATAGATTGGCATGTTTTACTGGAGCAATTCCTACTGGGCGAGGTAGACACTGTGCACTCACTAACCTCAGTGCTTGCCCACTGGCAAGGCATCAAACTCATAGCAGAAGAGAAAGGATGAGAAGGAGAGGATATGTGTGGTGGGGAGAGGGTTAAGGAAGTATGAAAGAGAAAACAGTGGATGGAATGGCAGATGAACTCATGGATAGTTGAGGGGGAAAAGGAAGATATAGGTCAGTGGCAGCAGGAAGCAGCAGCTTAAGGAGAACCCTCTGTCTTTGTGGCTTAATTCACTCTATGAGCCTGTTTGAAGTTTGCACTGTTTCTCTGGTTGGCAGCCAATAGTGGTCAGTGTGTCACTGTCTTCTGTGTGTGTTTGAGAGTACTGTGCATTCAAGAAATTCTGTTTGACATTTAAGTGTAAAGAACTAGTGAAGAAAGGACAAAGAAAGCTTAAATCTCCATGATGTCAACACCGCTGCAATATGCAGTTAAATGGACCAAAGGGGATGCATTTGAAACAAAGTTTTATTGTACGGTATCGGAGTGTCTTGAACGACTTTACAGTTACTCAGTGAAGCTCTTATTTACATTCACTCACTTAGCATACACTCCATGATTATCATGTTACAGTGTCACAACTCTGTGCATATCTATTGTTAAAGAACTTATAATGAGAATTCACTTACTTTTTGCTTTAATATAATAAAATCCAAGGTCACAGCATGTGTCACAGTTATATTTATAGAGTTTTACCACACCAAACAGTTGTTTTGCCATTCAGTGCTACACATGTGCGACTGCGACATGTTGTTATGAAAGGGACATATTGCAGAGAAAACAAAGACAAAACTTTATCTCAAGTAATACAGTCCACAGTAAGAGACAGTTATATCAGAACTACACACTCATATTCTCATGTTCAATGTAAAGTTTGCACTAATCAGCGTTATAGAAAATCTACTCCAGGCAGACATATCATATCTATGTGGCCACATGATGATGGTGGCTATATGGATTTCACAATTTTTGTTGTCTGCTGACAGCACACATACAGTACTGTAGAAAAGTCTTGAGCCAACTTTCATTCTTTCCTCATATTTTGCTTCCAAGGAGCCAGGCGTTCTTGTAATTTTTTAACGTGATCTTGAGCAATAGTTCTTCGTTCTTTCTGAAGTGATTTTTCTTTCTTTTCTGTCTTTTTATTTTTTTTACCCGTGCATTTTCAGATGAATGCTTTTTTCTTCATTTATTAATCCACTTAACACTGACCTATAAATTATTCAAGCGTAAAAGAGACAAATAACTCAAGGAGTGCAATATTGTTGTGTCTGCACATAACAGGCAACTTAACGAAGAATCAATTTTAAATTCGAAATCATTTATCTGTATTTCAGGTTCGAGACCACACCTCATACAGTCCTCTTCCAGTTCTCTGTCTATATATGACCCCCCTGCACACATCATTCATATTTCTCTGGTTAAATCAGCAATAAATGCCAAAGACAACGCATTGTGACAGGCATGAAATAGTAATTTTACACCAAGAAGGTGAGGAGCTAGAGTATCTGAAAGTTGTGTCTTTAAGAAATAGGCTAAAAATCCAACAAAGACCTATAGTTATGGGTGCACATAAGTGGTCCGCAGGTGTGCATTCATTGTCAAAATAAAAGACGCGCACAAGATAAGAAGTTGCAACGCACATTTGTGTACATATAAAAGGCACTGTTTTTGTCCACTAGAGTGGGATTTTCACGGCATATTCTGCACCACATCTCTGTGCGTTCATCATTTGTTTGAAGCCAGCTCACCTCCCGCAGCCACTTTTCCGAGAATACACTTCTTTTGCGGTTCGGACTCCTTCTGACATTTCTTTGGAGGTGGAGGAACACCAAAGCAATTGCTTAAAGGAGCTTGCTTCTTCGACATCTTTAAGAGTTCTAAACAAATGTCTGTCCTCCTCCAGAAAATCGTATGTACGCAAACGCGCATTGCAACTTCTTATCTGTGGCGCGTCTTTTATTTTGACAGGAAATGCGCACCTGCGGACCACTCACTCGTTAGAATTGGTCTCAGTGGAAGGGTAGTTGACAAAATGCCATTCATAAAGCAGGAAAAATAAGGAGAAAAGGATCTGAGCTGAAATTCACTGGCAACAGTGAATTGGAGTGATGAATCAAAGTGACCAATTTTTGGTTTAAATTGTTGTCAATATGGACAGAAGAGGTCAGAAGAGATGTACAACAATGAGTGTCTACAACTTTATGTAAAACAAGGTGGAGGTTCTGTCATGATTTGGGGATACTTTACACAGAAAAGTACTGTCAGATTTTGATCCACCATCAGTACTATCTGGAAAGCATCAGAGTGGCAGCAACTACATTTTTCACCATACAGATGATCTCAAAGGCACCACTAATGAAGTAAAGGCATGCATGGTTAGAGTGGAACTCTATCAGTCATGGATTAACCTCTCTAGAGCCAGGACCTCAACTTTATTGAAGCAGTGTGATATCTATAAAGATAGAGGTCAGAACAAAAGGCAGCCAACATCCTTCAAGTAGCCTGGAGAACAACTCCTGAAGGCTACTTCAAGAAATATCAAGGAAGCTTACTAATAAAGTTCTGGCTGTGTAGAAGAATACAAGTGGTCATACCAAATACTGACTTTCAAGCTCATTTGCAATAACAAGCTCTGTTATCGTCTTGTATTGTATATTTTATTTTATATTTGCACGTTTCAATAAATCACTGCAGCTATTTGAAGACATGAGGGGTAGCTTAAGTACTGTAATACATCCAACACACAACTGCATCACACAGTGTGATCAAATTTGACTTTCAGAGCTAAGCACCTCTGTCATAACTATTTATAGAAACACTTTTATCATTTTTCCCAACAGATTCATCAGACCTTGCACATAAAATACAGACCTGACCTAGGCAAGACATTGATATATATGTACACATATATCTTCCTGCTGTATGAGGTAATGTTTACCTGTAGGCCTAAATTTAGGGCATACAGTGAGTATTGGCAACATTCCCTGTAGAGTTTTTGTGTAAATGTGAGTACAAGTTTCAGTTTCCAGTGAGTGTTTTTTATAATCAAAGTGAGAATGTGAGCAAGATGTCTGCTTTGAGTCTAGTTACAAGTTTAAGAGTTATGCCAAGCTTTTACTGAAACCCACTGTAAAGGTATATGAATTTAAAATGAAAAAGAATGACCGGCACGGGAGGAGAGAAGGAAAGCTAACAAAACCAGCTCTGTACAAACAACAAAAGTACAGTCCACTACTGTGGAGGCTGTTGTGTGTGCCTGTGATCTGTGTTCAGTGTGTGTATGTGGTAACCTGAAACCACAGGGAAAACGTTCCTAGAATTCCTGGTGGGTTTGGTGTCATGGCTCGCTCACTGGAACCCCCTGAGTGGTGCTGGGAATGTGGCCTCGCCACGGAAGAGCAACAGAATAAAGGGAAAGTCCCGCCCTATTTTCATACATTCATATACACTTGCTGCCATGTAAATGCATGCACGCACACACACCAATTAAGGAATATATACATGAAATAAAGGTAAAGGAGAACACTTCTGAAAACAAATTCATGAACTATATATTCAAAATATATTTGACTAGTTTCTATGTCTTGACCTAATCAAACCAAACTAGTTCTTGTCCCAACGAGAGATATGGTGAGAGAAAAAAATATGCAGGGTGCTGAAGAAGCTGAATTGTGATTAAAAGAGGTGAAGAAACAGAACTGTATGCTAAAAACAGGTGAAAAAGCTGAAATTGTGCTGAAAATAGGAGAAAAAGAACAGAAAGAACAGAAGAGGCTGAAATTTTTTAGGCTACTCATCTCACTGAGCCAAACTGGATCTCAAGTAACTGGAAAAAAAGGTGAAAAAGCTGAAAATTCTGTTGAAAAGATGTGTACTTTTTGAATTTTTTTCTGAAAAGAGATGAAGAAACAAAAAAATTGGGCTGAAAAGAGGTGAAGAAAAAGAAATTTGTGCAGAATAGAGTTGAAGAGGCTGAAATTTGTGCTGAAAAGAGGTGAAAATGCTGAATGGTCAGCAAAAAAGAGATAAGGAACCTGAAATTTGTGCTGAAAAGAGCAGAAGAGGCTGAAAATTGTGCTGAAACGAGGTGAATCAGCAGAATGTTTTGCTGAAAAGAGGTTAAGAAGCGGAACTTTGTGCTGAAAACAGGTGAATTAGCAGAATTTATTCGAAAAAAAGAGGTAAAGAAGCTGAAATTTGTGCTGAAATTAGCTGAAGAATCTGGAATTTGTGCTGAAAAGAGGTGAAAACACTGAAAATTTTGCTGAAAAGTGTTGAAGAAGCTGACATTTGCATTGAAAAGAGTTGAAAAGATTTAACTTTTAACTGAAAAAAATGTTGCTATAAGCGGGACTCGAACCCCGCCCTCCTGCTCTGAGAACGGCTGCTCATCTCACTGAGCTAAAACATGAATCAGCCCAGCAGGCAAAACTGATAATGTGGTTCCATTCAGCAAAATGGGCCAAAAAATGGCATGAAAAGCTTAATATCTCAAAAAGTATAAAAGTTATGAGCACCAAAAGATACAGCAGGAATTAGCAGAAGGAGCAGAACAGTTTAAAGTTTGAATGGTGAAAATCGGCTGAAAACTGAGGGAGTAGTTAACCAGCAAAGGTCTGAGCAACTAGAATAATAAGGTAGAAGAATAAAGAGAAACAGGAACTCACAATTATGATTTTGGATTCAAGTGATAAATGAAAATTGGATCTGGTTCATAATATAACTGCCAGATTTGATCAGTGATATAAGGTGTTGACTTGGCTGCTTCACAAATGGCCCCCTGCTGAGGAGAATCAACAGCACTCAGTTTAACAGAGCTCCAGTTAGCTAATTTCTTTTCTTCTGTTAGCCAGAAACAAAAGATTAACACAATCAACCCTTTGGCCATAACTGTTAAATAATAATAGTAGCTTGTAATTCAGGTACTAGGTCAAACGGCATACAATCATAGACTTACAATGTATTTAAGCAAGCGAACCTCAATACAACACTTAATTGATGGGTGTGCTGTGCCTAGGTGAGCTAACAGAGTGCAGTAGGCATCAGATAAGAGTCCAGTAGCTGACTGTATGTGGGGGAGGGACATACAGAGCTCATTTATTAATCCCAGTAACATGTGAAATTATGTGGTTTGACCAATTTCCCTAATGATATGATAACAAAAATTTAAAAAGATAAAAGATAAAAATTAGCATTTTTAGCTCACAGTTGGCCTGCAGTTGTTGGGACTGTTGCCACACATCAGGAGTTTTGGGTTAAACCTGCTGGCTGGGGCATTCTGTGTGTCCTCGCTGTGCTTCTATTGGTTCTCTCTAGGTACTCAGGCTTCGTATCACAGTGTGAGAACATGCTTGTTAGGTTAACTGGTGTTTCCAAATCAGCAGTAGGTATGGATGTGAGTGTGATTTGTTGTCTGTCTTTCCGTGTTAGCCCTGCGATAGACTGTTGACCTGTCCAGGGTGTGCCCTGCCTCTTGCCCAGTAACAGCTCATATATCCTCCAGCTCCCCGTGGCGTTCAGCTTCATCAGCGGTGATGGTGCAGTCGTGGTTCCCTTTAGGTTTTAAAGTGGGGCTAATTTCAGGTTAGGATCTGGCTCAAGGACATGAGTAAAGGTACTATCACACACTGCAACAAGGAGAGAGACAGCACAAGTTTGTAAGAGTAGAAAAAGTAGCTTACTTCACCAAAGACACAAATAACTTAGCATAGAGAGAGCGGAACAAAACAGAACACATGCAGACAAGCCTGGTTGAGAGGAATCTCCCCTGAGAGTGCCAGAGTCAGACTGCAGAAGGATTGAAGTTTCAAAGGCCAATGCAGTGCAGTGCCTCTAGTCACTTCCTGTAAGCTGGAGCACAGCACATAGAACCTTAAAGCCTGAGTGCCTTAGGATTTTCACAGTGCTACTTACTTACTTCATGAAGATTAGAAATGTGCTTTGGCCCAGATAATTAAGTGATTTGCAACACATGCAGCAGTGCTTTTAAAATATCTCCTGTAATGAACTATAAGTCAGAATACAATAACATCTATTTGCATATCTGTGTAAAATCAAGATTTTGACATTACTAAAGTCCCAAAAGACCACCAGCTTGACGAATGATAATGAAATCACAGACACCTAAGAAGATTAATTCCTTATTAAAGCTATTCACATATGCCTGCTCATGACAAACATGATAGCTATGGCTGGGAATTCTGCCAAGAAAGCCATTTTGTCAATGTGTTTGTCAGTGCTACCATCTGCGTGACTTCATTTGGATAACACCTCCCTGAACTTTGCCCTTCTTCTTTTTGCCTGCAGTACAGTCACTCTGTTTTACTTCTTGACTTTTACAAGAGTTTGCACAACATTGTGATATATATATGTTATTCTGGTGTCAGTAAGCTGCACTTAGAGCTGACTCCTTCTATTGGTCAATCGCTATTGATATATGAGTGCTTGTGGGTTATCTATCTGTATATTGATTGCATATAGACACAGTGAATGTACTTTGTGGCCGTCTGTGCATGCTCTGAGTGGGTGTGCATAGGTTCATGACAGACGATGGGTTTGACTCCCATGTGCCCTTTGCGGCAGCAGAGAATCTGAACCACGACCTCCTCCGTCAGCACTCCCACAAATCCCCTCTACTTTGTACGTGGGTATGTCTGCATATGAAGATGTGTTTTTTTTTAATGCCTTGAACATTACCACTTAATGCCCTTTACATATACAGGGAATATGGAGGCCTACAGTACAGTATGTGACATTATCCATTCCTCTTTTTTTTGTCCCTGTGTCTTATATATTTTGGTCACTGAACCTTTATGTGAACACAAAGCCAGCTTTTACATACATATGAAAAATATAAAATGTGGATTGTGCAGATTCAGCTTACGAGTGGTGGACCCCATGACTGGGTTTTAGTTTACCCTGGAGCTGTCAACCTTAAGCATTAGATCACGCCATTCTGACCCGGATTAGACAGACAGACAGACAAACAGGTGGTCGAACCACCCCAGAGAATCATGGTCCACTCCACCCGTCTGTCCTCTGTGGCATAGTTTACCCTCCTGGCTCTGCTCCTGCCTGCCCTTGTCTGCCTTCCAAACACCAACTGCCCCACTAGCTTCCCCCCAGACCTTTGGCCTCAGTTATCCATGCTCTCCTCGGCATGTAGGCATGTGACTGGAAGGAGGGGTTACATTCATCAAATTAGGTCTGGCAACAGTTTCTTTTTTCACACATTCACTCTTCTTTCTTTCTTTCTTTCTTTCTTTCTTTCTTTCTTTCTTTCTTTCTTTCTTTCTTTCTTTCTTTCTTTCTGTATTATATTATGTGCATTTACGCCTGAGTTGGATCCTACTCATGTTTTCAGTTTTCTGTCACTTCCTCTTTTGTTCATCCTTCATCCCATTGTTGCTAATGCACATACATTATTATTCTTGAACTGTGACCAGTGACTTATCTACGCGACCATGTGAAATGTGTATTGGGCAATGCTACCACCTACTGGTAGAATAGAATAGAATAGAATAGCTCTTTATTGTCATTGTTACAAAAACAATGGCAGTTTGGCGTTGAGGGGGGGGGGGGGTGCTGTTGCAACTATAATAAATAGTGTTATAATAACTACAGTTTAAAGAGGTAGGAATGTTGGTTGCATTAAAGTATACATAGAAATATGGATTATAAATAAGATGTAATGGCCATGAGTGTTGGCAGTGCAGTTATCCTCCAATCAGGGTGTCTGCCAATGTCTGCCAGCCTGTGGGTAAAGACTTCTGTTGAGTCTGTTTGTCTTCGTCCTGATGGACCTGTACCATTTACCAGAGGGAAGTGGGGAAAAAAGTGAGTGTCCAGGGTGCGAGGGGTCTTTGATGATGATGTTGGCTTTCTGCTGAAGTCTGCCTTTATAAATGTCTCTGAGGGGGCTTAGTGAGGTGCCAATTGCCCACTCTGCTGCCCTCACCACCCGCTGCAATTTCCTCTTGTCCTCCGCGGTGCAGCAGTTAAACCAGAGTGTGCAGCAGTAAGTCAGAAGACTCTCGATGGTGGAGCGGTAGAAGTTTACTACAGTCTCTGGGGTAACTGGGCCTGATGTAGTTTCCTGAGAAAGTACAGCATTAGTTGTGCTTTCCCTACCTGGTGGACAATGTTTGTATTAGGCATTTGTACTATAAGTCACTTGGCTTATACTTCTTGTAATAGGTTCTATTGATTCAGAACTTCTATATCCTTCATTAAACTTTAAGATCTTAGTGATTACGGTACTGTGAAAAAGTCTTGAACCACCTTCTTAATATTTTGTTTCCAAGGAGCCAGACTTTCCTGTAATTTCTTTAAAATGGTCTTGGGCAGAGGTTCTCTAGTCTCTAGTCTCTAGATTTGTCAGCATTGGCTCCTTTTTTACTAATTTTTTGTCCAGTCCTGACCAATTGTTTGTTTTGTTCGATAAACCACTTAACAGTGACATGTGAGTCATTCAAACACACACACAAAAATCTCAACTGATGAACCAGTGTTATGTCAACACATAACAGGCAACTTAGCCAAGAAACATTTTAGGCTGCATCATTGTTACAAGCAACCTGTCACAAAAACACATAAATTATGTCCATAAAAAAACAAAATAGGGAAACTCGAGGACAAAAGAATAAGTGACAAGCCTAAAAAAATCTGCATTAGATGACCAGTATCTGAAGGTTATGTCTTTATGAGATGGGGAAGAAAAGACCTGGGAGATGCATCCTGCCCATCAGTTGATTGACCTACTGTCTGCCAAACCTTCATTAGTGGTGTCAGTGCCAAGAAACCATTTGTAAAGAAGGAAAACAGGGAGAAAAGGCATGAATATGCCAAATCACACAAGAAATCGACTAAAAATCTGTGACAACAGGTCTGATGGAGTGATGAATCCAAATGTAAAACCTAAATCATCATCAGTCTGTACAGAGGAGGTTAGGAGAGAGGTATGACCGTTAGTGTCTATAGCTGGCTGTAAAACACAGCACTGCCACGATTTGGGGCTGTGGTCTTGGGGATCTTAATTTTAATTGTGAAAAAAATGCTAAAATTTGATACACCATGGAATACATCCTGGAAAACATCCGATTGGCAACAGGTTCATTTTTAAGCATGAAAATGTTGCCGAGCACACTGCAGTGAAAACATGCCTGGATAGCCAAACACACAATGGAGCATCAGTCATGGATTGGCCTCCCCAGAGCCACGACCTCAACGCTACTGAAGCATCTTGACATAGAACAGAACAAACGGCAGTCAAAAACCAACGAAGAGCTTTGGGTGTTCTTCATGAAGCCTGGAGAACTATTCCTTAAGGCTCCTTAAAGAAATGACAAGAAAGCTAGCCCAAGAAAATTCAAACTGTGTTGAAGAATAAAGGTGGTCATACCAAATATTGACTTTCAATACTCTGTTTTTGTCTTATAAACCACTGCACCTGTTTCCCATCTTCCTAACAAAATTCAAAGCAATGACTGTGATTCAGGACTTTTACACAGTATTGTGATTCTATTGCTTTTCTATTGCTTTTTATTTGTAGTTTGTAAGAAATACAAAGAAAAGTGTATGTGACTTTTCAAATGTGCAAAAAATAGTTTTCTCTGTCAGGAAGTGATGCTTGCCTGCTTGTGATTTTCGTGTGTGGGCATCCTGGACATGACATTCGTGTTCCTCCAATCTAATGGGGCTGCATAATGTTTTCCCAGAAGTCTGTGTGGTCTATTGAGTCAGCCTACAGTATGTCTGTTGGTACATCGAGGCAGGCGACACACTGAGGTGGAGAACAGTTACACCCAGTGACAGACACACTCAGGCCTGGGAATGTCCTCAAAGCAAACCACGGGCCAATTATAGCTGTAATCTATATAATTGCCACCAGAGGCTATTAAAGCTTTAAACTCCATAGCTGCACTGTATGTTTCCATTTGTCTGTCTCTAAAACTAGAGACAGACTTTGACAAATGGCCACCATTTATTTTGTAATTTGTTTAACTTTCATGTAACCAAGAAATGACATAAATTTGTAGTTATTGAATGAGAACATAGTGGCCCTTCCACTTAGAGGAAAATAAAAACGTCAATTTAAATTTCGTTGCTTTAATGTTAATTATTTGGTTTAGTACAAGTGGAAAATAAATAATAACAAAATCGCATTTTGCAGGTTTCTTTTTTTTTTGTCATAGAAATTGTATTTTTTTTTTTAAACAATTGAACTTAATGAGAATTTATTGTATGATTTCTTAAAAAGGAGCTTTTGCATATTTTCCTGGAAACATGGTCTCTATAAACAGCTTTAAAAATTATGAATCATAAACTGTTCTGCAAACACAGGCTTTAATAAGCTTATTTGACTTGTGAATTGCATTTAAAAGATTAAATATCGTTTGTTTAAAATTTGTTTGACAGAGACCTGAAAGTCTCTGCTCCACAGCTGGTTCCAGTTATACAAGCACAGAGAAAGAAGTTAGAATTTTTTTTTATTATTATTATTATAATGTCCGTCTGTAAGGCTCATGAATGACAGACTGGAATATAAGCTTCAAAGGAAATTATGCTGATATACGTCAATGGAATAACAGTATCAGTTCTGTCATACCCTCAGCTTATTCTTAAAGCTCAGAATATTGATGCTTCATTGGATGCTGGATGCTTTCAGTACATAATAGTGGCCACATGGGTGCAGTGTGAAAGCATATTCTACCAGACAATCTGCTAAGTCTGAAGATATTACACATGCAGTCCAGCTTCATAAATATACACCATGTATTTTCCCCCCAAATGACAAAGTAGATTAATCACTCATGGGTATATCAGGGTTTGGAGGAGGAAACAAGTTTACAGAGTACATGTTAGATCTGTTTCCTTCACTTATTGAGCAAGAGTGCTTATATTACACTGTGCTACAAGCTGTGATTTGCTAATGTCAGGAATTGCTTACACGGCCATCGGGATGACAGAGATAGAGCGTATGTGGGGGAATATGAGAAAGAAACCAAGACCAAGAGCAGTCAGTTGCTTGGAGTAGGTCAATTACACCAAATTAATTCAGCTCTTTGCAGTTACTGCGATTGTTAGATAAATCGATACATGTTCATTAGCCTGGAGTAGCACTGAAATGAAATATGCTTGGCTGGTTGGAGGATAGTAATGGGCCGATGATGAGCCAAACGAGATAGTGTCTCACCTAGCCCGAAGTAGGAAATAGAAATAAATGGGTAGAATAACCCTAATGACATCAAACACCTCCAAGCTACAAGATAATCACAGTATGTGATTACCAGTACGTATATGCACATTCTAAGTGATTCACAATAGCTTGCCATATCTCATTTCCCCATCTTTCTTTCTACCCTAAAACTGAATTCTATTCCTCTTGCTTAGTGTCTTCAGCTCCTTGACTATCCTCGGGATTAGCCTAAAGCTAGATGTTATAGAGGAGTGGTTTCAAACTTTCTGGACCCAAAGTTCAATTTTTGGCTTCCTTCATCTAGACAGTGGAGCAAAGGGAGCTGCCTTTTCAGATGCAGCACTCTTTTGAAGTAGCTCTTCTTTCTGAAAATATATTTTGGTTATCAAGTATCTCTTTAGCTTGTTTGACAACATATTAGCATTAGCCAACTTGATCCCAAACTGCAATTCCTACCAGTAATCTCAATGTTGGATTAGTTGGGATTTCTTCCAGGTAAAAAAATGTTTTTTAGTTTTTTTAAAATAAAAAGAAAAAATCCATTTTGGACCATCTCGGCTATCTCAATGCTAAGAAGCATCCCAGCCTGCCTATATCATAAGATCATGGTCTGCTGTGAGTAGGGTCGACTTTTATCTTTATCCACCCAACAGTCTTATTAGACATGTCCACTCAATAATTGACTACAGAAAATATGGAGACAAGACCTGGTGTTCTGGTCACCACAAAAAGCGAGAAAGCAAATCTGACCCAAGTGATTGGGTGTGAAAGCTTCTAAGAGAAGTATTCAGAGAGTGTTGGCAGCAATTAAGCAAACTGAAAATAGGACTCAGAATAAATACTGATGGGATGCTTAATGTGAGTCAAGAAAGGCCATTTACAGGTGTTCAATAGCATTAAAAAAAGATACAAAAAAAACAGTACGAAGAGGAGCATTCGCATGTGCAGTAACACCTTTCATTGCACAGCAGAGGACAGGCTTTTAGTGCACGATTGCCACGAGTAATTTGAGCCATAGGACCTCCAGCCATGTAGCTGTGACAGTGCAGCCACTCAATAAGCTAACTCGGTCTTGGTAAAATCACCCTGGGACCTCTTAAGAAGTGGTAAAGCAGTTGAGCCCTACGTAGTGGTGTGTAATTCCAACCTAACCCACAGCCCTAAACAGCCATAATTCATTGGCTTAAAGTGCCACAAAGACATGCCACCAGTTCAGCACAGGTGATGTGCCTCCGGTAAACTCCGAAACTTTAAAGAAGGAGAAGGAGAAAAATCTTTCATCTTGGCTGGAATGACCGTGAATGTGTAATGATACCATCCTTTATTTGACCACTGCTGTGTATTTGGTATAGGTCTGCATATTTGGAAACATGTTGGCCCATGTTACTTTGGATTGATCACTTACAAAGCACACTTGGTGCAATTTTCAATGGAATCACTCTCTTCTTAAGAAATAGGAACTTTTTATAAATACAAAGAGCATATGACACTGACATTCTGGGACAAGGGATATTCGGTAAAAGCATGTACCCCTTAACAAACCTTTTAACCCTTCTCAGCTGTAGAGTCTTTCACATTCTGGTGCATTCTGTGATCCAGACATGGTCCAGACAAGTCCATGAAAGTGACAAAGGAGGCTACAGTACAACAATAGCTGGCATACATACACACTGTGTGATATTAAATGCATAATGCTAGAGGTTTCTTACTATAGCATAACAGATAAACACAAGTGTGGTCCAGGATGTTATTGCTGTTCAGGCCATATTTTTAGTGAGATGAGCAATTCAGATGTAGTGGGCAACATGTGATGAATAGATGTAAATACCTTGTTAGACTGCCACCCCCAGTTTTACAAAAACAGTCAACAGGATGCTGACTTGAAGCCAATCTGTTCAGATGTCGTCAGATTAATGGAAGATAGCACATGTTCGAAAGAGGCATTAGTAAAAGAACGTCTTCTGACAGAAAACAGCCAAATAGGTTTGCTTCGGGTATAATGGTTAATGGCAGAAGGTGATGTGGCTGTTCGATCATATGCAGATGATTCATCTTAACCAGTACCTTTCTCCACACTTGATCAGCTTCAGCTTCAGAAGAACAACTGCCTTGACTCATGTGACCGAATGAATCAAAGGCTTGAATTAGACTAGGGTGGTTAAACTGGAATCC